>NW_015150514.1:862699-878572 GCF_000732505.1 Cyprinodon variegatus
GGTCAAGTCCGAGACGAGACCGAGACCATCAAAAAATGGTATCGAAACCGGTCTTGAGACCAAGACCGATCTCGAGAACTACAACACTGAAACACGGGCAAAAAAATGTTTACACTTTTATCACCAATCCCTTATAAAAGGTTATCTGCACTTTGTCACTTTTGATTTTATGAATATGGTTTAAAAATTGTCTGAAAATATTTCATGATGTCTGTGGACATGAATTAGGTGTGGATCCATCCTTTCGTGGATAGTTTTTGTTAATTCCTAATACTATTAAAGGTATAGTGGAAGATGTTAGCAAATTTTTTAAAAGACCCGCCTTCTCCACTTTTACAAAAAAAATACAGCTGCATAACCCTGTACCCGCTCCCGAGAGGGAACACCTATTAAACATGTTTGAGAGCATTAATTAAAAGTTGCTGTCTGCATCGCTCATACAAGCTTACTTTCCAAAAGATGATTTGCAATTTTTTTTCACTATGTCAGACTCACCACCGGTAAGTGAAAATGGGGATGAGGACGTAGGATGGCCTTACGTAAACATATCACCAGAATAATTGACAATTAGGAGGACCACTTATTTTGATGATCCACCTGGAAAAAGAACATCCTCCACTATACCTTTAAAATAAGAGAAAGTGTGTTTCTCCAGCTCCACTTAGGCCTGATTTGAAAATCTCAGAGAAAAGATGGTAAATACTAAAGTAAAGATAGAGTGATCTGTGGTCTAATTTTTTTCCTCTGGCTTGTTTATTTTTGGTTTTACAGGAATAAATTGGATAATTTGAATGAGTTGTAACTTCCTGAATCCAGGCCCTTACCCCAGTATTAAGAAGTGAGTCTGTTTCACTGCTACTGATGGATCATAGATGCTAATAAGTAGGTCTGTTATGGGATTATAGTTTTAAGCTAAACACCAGCAAGATTCGGTTACATCATCACCAGTGACCGGATTCTTGTATGGAAGGGGGTCAGAAAAAGTACCAAGAATTCTGCATAAACACGTCAGTATGGTGCAAAACAAAGAACAGTAAATCACTGTTGCTACATCAGCAGCTGCAGTGATTCACTTCCCTGTAAGCCTTTAATCTTTGGTAGGAAATGCTCATACGCTAAATGAAGTTCCTCTGCAGAGAGTTTCTTGGTAGACTTGGCTGTCATCGTGTATGAAAAGAATTGAGGTCAAACAGGAGAATTTAGACATTTTACACACTGCATAGATAGACAGATCAGAAGGAAATGAGCTTTTAAAATATATGAGAACCTTCATAAACTGTTGCTCATTGATCAAAAGAGAACAAGCAGAAGAAGTATATTTTAAAGAACAGATGGTTCTTTTCAGCTTCATGTCTTTGTTGTGCATTTTATATCTTCTCCCCTTATCTTTCTGTTTCCTTATTTTGAAGATTGTAGTTTTATGTGAATAGAACTCTGAAACTTAAAATGTTTCATATTCTAATACCTTAAAACCACAAACTTAAATACTTTAGCTATATTATGTTGCTGTCAAACAAAAAGAAGGGCAGAATTGGGAAGTGAAAGGAAAATGGTTGAAACATAGATGTTATTGTATTTTAAATTATAAAAAAAATCCTAAACTGACTTTAAGGTGACTTTGTTTATAAAGGGTTTTTTTGTTTTTGCAGGAAAAAAAAACTAAAAGCATCCAAACCAAAGACCAACAACAGAGTATGAAGCCAAACAAAGCTTACATAAAGCTCATTCTGAAATAGTTTGACCTGCGTGGAGGAACTCTGTGATGAGCTGGGAGATGCAAACATTTCCCCAAGCGATCTTAGAAATAGACAATCAGAGGGGCAGCCAGGAGGCCTTTGGTGACTCTGGGGAAATTGCAGACATCCATACTAGACAGAAGAATCTGCTGATAAAGACAGCAAGTAAATATGTGCTTTATGGAATATTAGCAAGAATATAGATAAAAAAAAACCAAAACATAATATGAAATCCTGTATACAATGGGTCAGAGGACCAGTACGGCCAAAGCAACCAGTGGGAAGCAGCTAAAATGAGACTAAAAGTAAACTTTTGGCGCTAAATAGAAACATTATGACTAAGAATCCTACATCTTCAACTATAACAGTTGTTGTTGGTGGCATCATGTTGTGGAAATGCATCTAAACCACCTCATCAAAGTCACCAGCACCTCAGTTCCAATAAGATGTAATTCTAGTTCAGGTGAGTTCATTCTAGATTGAATCTAAAGCAGTTCAGTTAATTAAGAACACTTTTGATCATGCAGTCCTTTATAGTAATAAGTAGTTATGAAATGTCTGTATTTCATTTCATGCAGGTACTCTGAAGGACCCACTGATGCCTAATCCATCACATTCAATGCTTGTTTGAGTTAGTGGGTGTTTCAACAATTGAGCATTTGTTATCATAATCATTTGGAAAATTTGGATTAAAATTTCATCTGAAATGAATACATTTGACTTAACTCAGATTAAATGTTTTTGGACGTGACCATCTGTGAGAAAATTCATATTCCAGCTGGACTGAAACCTTGTTTCCCCCCTGTGTGTTCACCAAAGTTATGTCATCAGCTTTTCTTGCTGCCAAAATCTAAACAAATGTAAATATTCTCAGTTATTGACAGACTCTTGACTCACCATCTGATGGTGATCAGAGGTCCTGTTTATGGCAGCCTCTCTTCCATCAGTGTGCAACAGGACAGCTGTGGCTACACCTCAGCTTACCACCACCAGTGTGTGATTGTGTGTTGGAATGACTGAGTGTGAAAAGCTTTGGAGCCCTCTGACTTGAAGAGGTGCTATTAAAATACAGGCAATTTATCATTACGTTATGTGTGAAGTTCTGGCGCTCCCTGCTGTTCTAATCCCAAAACAGCAACTATTGCTGTTTCCTAATTGTGTATTAATAAACCCAGAATAAATAGTTGCATGTTGTGTGTGGACACATAATGAATGAGTCTGATGTGACGTCATGACACCATGAGCCTGTTGTTCCCACACAGTGTGTGTGTATGTGTGTTGGGGAGGGGGGTCATATGGCACACAGTGCTGTCTTGTCCACATGTGAAGCCCCTATGTGGTCTTCTTTGTGCCCCATTCTGTCATTATTATTGCCAGGGATCAGACAGGAAGGGCAGAGAGGAAAGCAACTCCAACTGTTTATTTTGTGTTTGTGTAAAACAGGCCTTGTCAAACTCACTTCTATATTTGGATCACTATGACTTAATCAAGTCTTAAAAAGGTTTCAGTCATATAATAAAACTTGATTTTTTTCATTTCATTTAAAAAGAGCACACTGCACTGGAAGCAAAAGATCATATCAATTTATTGAGCAAATAGGGCCACGATCTACACTCAAAATGACATGTTTTTATACTGAGGGGTGACAGATGCAGGAGTTTGCTGTGCAACCAGAGGGTTGTCTTCAGTTAAAGCTCCAGCTTTCAGTGTTGTTGTGTCTTTGGGCAAGACATTGCCTATTGATGGTGGTCAGAGAGCCAGGTGGTGTCTGTGTATGGCAGCCTCACTTTTGTCAGTAAGCCCCTTGTAGCCTGCCACGACCGGTGTGTGTCTGAATGACTAAATTTAGTGTAAAGCGCTTTGGTCAAGTCTTCTGACTTGAAAGAGTCCTATACAAGTATACGACATTTATGACATGATATGCCTTTTTTGGCTCTTAAGGGCTGGATACGTTACTGTGGCTGGGAGGATTTTGCCTGCAGGACACTAAGAGAGAAAATTAACAAAAATTAACAAGTCGTTTATTTTATTTATCTAATTACTTTTTTCAACAAAAAATAAAATTTGTAAAACCCATCTTGATTTCGAGTTTATGTTGTTTGAAGATGTTGAATTTTAGAATTTTTTTTATCTAAGTATTTGAGCCATGAGCCGAAAGCATGAAAATTGCAGCCCAGTGTTTAGAATTAGAGCAGGGGTTTCGAAAATTACTGTAAGTATGGGTTTTCTATTCCACAATTTCAACCAAAATGTGCTCAGAGAAGCTAAAATGTACATAGAATTCTTTTTTTTAAAACATAATGGAAACAGAAAGGAAAATTCTACAAAGGGGGAAAGGATTTAGCAGCTTTTTAAAAGATCAAAAATATGCAAGGCAGAAGAATTTGAGACTAACTTTAAAAGTCGGCATCTTTTAAAAAAAAATCTTACTTATATAAAGGCAGCAAAGCAACACTCTTTAAGTTCGACATGTAGATTTTTTGGTTTTTGTTTACAGATGGACTTTCTGGAGTTTAATGCTGAGCGGGCATTTCATTAGAAACGATAGCTCAGCTCATATCCAGTGGAAGTAGGCAAACAATGAAGAGGAATATCACAAGCATAAGGAAAATGAAAAATTGTAAATCCAGAGAGAGAGAGTATGTTTAAGAAGATCATCAACCCTAGAACTAAACCCCATAAATCCCCACTAAAGAATTAAAACAAGATCTCAGTGGAGAAAGAAATATAGCATCTTCACCAAGTTCGTAGATCAACTGAGACCAGAACCAGCGTATCTAAATCCCTTTTAGTAGTCACTGCAACTTGAAAAGAATGATATAAACTTTATCTATTTACCATGTAATCATGACAGCCTGCAGCTAGCTACCACCATGATGTCACAGGGAACTTTAAATAAAGCTTTCATGGAATGTGCAATAAAACCAGGCAGACATGTGAAATATCTCAAATCTTGCTATAAAACAAAAAGAAAAAAGAAAAAGCAAAAAAAAAAAACATTTTGACAGGAACATGTTAAAACCTGGGGTTTTAAGATTAGAGACTTCAATATATCCAATCCTATATTAATATAATTTCTATATTTATTACACAGTGATCAATCTAAAAGAATATTCTTTATAATAAAACATCACTTTCAGTCTGTTTTTTTTAATTGACTGGTTAACTACATGTCAGTCCAATCGTATTATCAGCAACTGAGTCTATCTGAAGCCAGTTTGTCAATCTAATCAGCGCATTGATTTCTATAAAATTGGATGCACTGTTTGCCTTTCTGTGTTTGCAAATACTTAGCTGCAGGGAGGGCCTGAGAAAGTCACATGAGGTTCAGTGTCAACATTTTGCCACAACTGCAGAGCTTGGACAAAAAGAACAGCAAAGAATTATCAAGGAAATCTGAAAGTCTGCTGTGGTTGTAATTCAAATGTTTTCCTGTTATTACTGAATGTTAAAACAAAAGAGGGATCCAAATAGTTGTCTGTTAAACCCAGACAGTGCTTCAGCTGTCAGGAAAGTTTCCAGCCACTGACTTTCTGCTCCTGGACTCCTCCCAGAATGCTTCAGGGTCATCAGAACAGAATGACAAGACCAGGCTAAAGTAGATGCAAGTATTTTAGTGGGAGGCTGTGAGTCTGGTGCTGGCAGGCCCCTAATGCGATATGTGGCCCTAAGATGAAGTCACAAACATCGCAACTGTAGTCGACTCCCACTCTCCAGGGCAGCACAGACAGAGCATTATGTGGCCGAGTACCAGCTGGTACCACGGGCTCTTCATCCTCAGCTGGACTTCATTCGCTGCTGCCTCTGGAAACAGGACATGGAACTGAAATCCAAGAAACAACCTGTGGATGTTCTGCTCGGATGCATCGTTGCCTTCTGCTTTTCTACGCTTTGTTGGGCTCAGAGACGTGAGTACTGCTCAGATTAGTCTGATGCAGGATGGAGCGGTCCTCCTTGGCTTTTAACAGCTTAAAATTCAGTTTCAAGCAATAATCTCTGATGGGGAGTACCAAAGCAAGTTTTCCTTTTATTCCAATGTGTGATATTAGGGCTTTTATTCAGAAATCAGAATAAAAGAACCAGTAAAAGATGAAGAATAAGAAGAAAAAGATTGATGTGCAGGGTTTAGATCAGGGTAGCAGCTTCTATTGCTTCTTTTTCTGCATAGGGCCTACTTTCAAAATCTTCTCAGTTTCTCTTTAATCGCACCTTATGTCTGGGATTAAACCTTTTTTTCCCCCTTTTTTTTAAATAAAGTCTGGAAAAGACAAAAACATGAAACTTACTCCATGTTTTTAATGAGGTCAGTTTAACTCTTGGATGGCTCTATGGTTGTGATTTGCATCCTGATTCCAAGATGGCTGCATGCCAAGAGTAAACTAAATCAATTTTGATGACTTTGACAAAATCACATGGCTGTACATTATTTCTCTACTGACAGATATACAAGTTTAATCTGGTTGATTGATAACTGAATCCAAACTAAAACAAAAAATGCTGACTCAGTCTCAATCAAAGGAATGTCTTCCTTTGATTGAGACTGAGTCAGAAAAACAGAATCAGAAATACTTCAATAATCCCAGAGGGAAATTACTTTTGTTACACGCTCCAGTTACAGTTTTATATAAAATGCAGCTATTATGTCCTGAAGATCAACATCTGACCTAGAAAATGATGCACTACTCTTATTGTGACTCAAACTGTTGAAAACTATGTAGCTTTATACCGAAATAGGTTTATAACTCATGCAGTTTGTTGATGAAATTCATTTTAAACAGATAAACCAGAAAATACAAAGGACCATTTTTCTCTCTGTCTGACTTTAAGTCACACTAAACTTTTCAGTTTTGGGTCAGTTAGGATTAGTGCAAATACTTTAATCTCCTAAATGTCAGAATAATGAGAGAGGAATGTTTTTTTAGTCCATTTAAACTGTTTATATTTTCTGATACACAATCTTTTGACGGTTGGAACTTTGGCCCATTCCTCCTGACAGAGCAGGTCTAAGTGGGTTAAGTCTGTTTTGTATTTGTTGAACTGAATCCTGGTTCTGTTGCCCCCTCTCACAGTCTGCACAGTGCCTCCCGGCCCGGTGACAATCCCTGAAAACAACACGGTCGACGTCCAAGTGGTAAAAATCATTCCTGTCAGCGATGTGACTCTGAGCATTTCATCGAACCCAGAGGATTTGTTTTACATTAAAGGGAATCTATTGATGGTGAAGAAAGGCCTGGATTATGAGGTAATTTTGGGAAATAATTGGTGATAACAAAAAAAAAATGGACATCCACGTATGAGACAAACAGTCTGTAATACCGTAGTTTATATAACTCTAACCAAAGTTAGCTATGTGTTAATCTTAGCTTAAGCTGTGCCAGTGGATGTACCATGATGTCTGTTTATGATTAAATATGTAAAATATGGGGCAATTTATAAAAAGTGGATCAATTATTTAGAAAGTTATCAAATGTCAACATTTGTTCATACTATTAAGTTTTTGGCCTTTTTCGAGCCTGAATGATTTTCAGGTGAGACTTCACTGGCCAACAAAACAAAACTGTACTGAAAATAAGCATCAAAAATTGAAAGGAAGTTTTTAGAAGGTCTACAAAAACATCATAGCAAACCCCTGCATAGTTTTGCTCATGTAAAATTATCTGAATATGTAACAAAGATTTTCTCTTCCCCAGACACTTTCCAGTAAAACTCTGGTGGTTTGGGTAACATGCAGCAAGTCTGGCTCAACATCTGTGAGTTAAGCCAGAAACAAAAAGTTTTCTTATTAAATAAAGTGCTTTAATCTTCAAGCTAACATCACCTTTACTATCCCTCGCTCCTCCAGGTGAAAGAATCTGTTGAGGTTCTGGTAGAAGATGTGAATGATAATCCTCCAAACTTTGCGCAAAACCACTACGTGTTGGACGTGAATGAGGTAGACAGAGATTTTTTTTTCTAAGCATTTTGCTAAAATCCTGTTCATGCTTCTAATTTAACCTTTTTTGTTTCTGCATCCTGCAGCTCACTCCTGTGAACTCCAGCGTGGGACTGATAGAAGCAACGGATGTTGATTCAGAGCCTCTATATTATAGATTAGAGTCTGCAACTGTAAGACTTCTCTCAGCCTAGATACCTTCATTTAGCATAAACAGGATATTTGTTTCCTAATGTCTAATCAGTCTTTTTTTGATCAGATATTTTTTACAGCACGGGTTAAATTATTAGGATATTGCACAAATAATTTTTTTGGTAAAGATGGTAGTTTTATGAAAAAACAAAACAAAAAATTTCACTCTACTCATATCTCTGGATGTGAAAGTGTCCATAATGAACCCTAACATTCAAACCTCCAACTATTTAAGGCGCTTTTGATAAACCCCAAACCCCGTCAGGTCCCTCCTGAAATTCCCAAAGACAGCAGAATCCAGTCTGCAGAAAGCTGCAAAAACATCAGAAAGATCCTATTACGGTAAATTAAAATATCAGTTTGATCTGATGAAAACCCATTGCCATGATTCCATATCACATAACTGAAGCAAAAAAAACAACAATTCTGTTTATCAGAAGCATAGTGGTAGCCTGGGTGCCATTCCGAACTTAGGCCCGCCGTAGCAGCAGCCTTAGTGTTCGCTATTTTCATTTGGAAGTGGGCATCAAAGGAGATGAATAATCATGCGGTAAATGGAGGCACAAAAATGTCACTTAATGCTAGAAGCTTTGAGATTCAACAAAAGGTTAAGCTTTTAGGGCCACAGCACCTCCCAGTAGGTCATGTGAAAGTGTGATAAAGTTTTAAAATGGTTTCTTTTCATATCAGACTCGTCAGTTCATCTAATTATAGATATTTTACTGAAACTTCTTTTTTATGTTTTCTAACCCAGGAGAAATATTTCCGTCTGGAGAACATCAACACACCAAAGATCCTGGTTAGAAGCATCTTGGACTACGATGTAGTGCAGAAGATCTCTCTGGTGCTGCATGTGCAGGTGCAAAACAAGGTTTTAAACACCACTCATTGCTCCTTTTCTTTTTCCCTGACATATAACTTCCATCACCAGGACACGTTCAATGGTTCGGCCTCCAACGAGCCGTTTTTTACCTCTGTGGCCATGATCACGGTGCAGGTGAAGGACGTAGACAACAGGCCCCCATGGTTCCAGCCTTGTCTCAGGACAAATTTGGGAATCGCCAAACTTTGTGTGAGCGGCGGATACAGAGGGAAAGTCAATCTCACTGAGAAGGAGGCAAGTTTCACAGCAAATGTCTACACCAGAAGTGGGTCTGTGTGTTACTGGGTCAGAACGATAACACTGAACTAAAAATGTGGGAAATATCTATCATGATGCAACTGCTGTTATTTGAATCTGCAGGTATGATGCGTTCAAGAGAGTCTGACAATCTGATGTTAACTATCGAATTACCCAAACTTTACTGGTGGGGAAACAGGCTGATGTAACCCAGTTTTTTCTAAATGTTTTATAACTGATTACTGTTTGTTCACAAACAAAAGGGTTTTTGTTTGTGATCACATCCCCATCCAGCTATTAATACACACATTAAACATTTTATAACAGCCTGTAAGCCAACAGCAAAAAAACAGTTTGTTTATTCTAAGGAGTTAAAAAATTTAGATGGTTATGCTTTACAGGAAACCTAATGGTTTGTTCAGGAGAATCTAATGGTGGTTTAGTTTATCTGACAGTAAAGTAAACTGGAATGATTCTGACCCACAGGAAGGCCCATTAGTGCTGGAGCCTGGACCAGTTTTCGCTAGAGATGGAGACAGGAACCGCAGTGAGCCAATCAGCTACAGAATCTTACGAGGTTGGATGCAAGAGGCTAATTGTTTTCAATATTTATTTTGTTTTGCTATATTTTGAATCATATTTTTTCTTTGCATCATATTACATCATATTTAGGTCTCCATATACCAGTAAAAAATTCTAACATTTATTCCTGATCAAATTTACTTCAGATTTATAAGGATTTTTATAAGAAGAATAGTTTTACATAAAATAAATAAAATCATATCGTTATCATTTACTTTATGCATAATGTATGTAAACATACACACTAGAAACATATGGTAGCTGCGCTTCTAAAGTAAAAAAATGTATTTAAGCTGTTTTGGAGGTGTTTAGAAAAATGTTTTTCTATCCCTTAATAAAATATATTTGATAGCTTTGAAATATGAGCTGCACAAATTGCTCAATGGGGTTACATTTTACTTCTTATGCATGTACTCTATTAAAGCTAATCAAAGATTAATTCAGATTTCTCACCTTAACTCTTAAAGTTTAAAGTTTAAAGGAAAAATGTACCGAATGAGTGCAGATACAGAAGGATTTTTTTTTTTTGCTTTCTTGCCTTGATCAGCTTCTCACCAAATTCAGTAAACATATCTAATCACTAAATCCATAAAAATACATTAAATACCTGGCTATGCAAAATTAGCCTTCTCTATCTATAGTTGAAGAAGGAAAATAGCATATATAATGTGGCCAAAGTTATTGGTTTATTGTGTAAAGTATAATAAACTAACTTTAATTAAGACCAACAAAATCAACCCTTGGTTTAAAGTTTCCCTTTAGCCCATTTATTCTTTTTTTCGCCAAAGTCTAGAACTCAGGGTCTATTTATTCATTTATTTTTTTCTATAAATACACATGTAAGACATATATTCTTAGCTCTATGACATTGTAGAAACAGGCAGAGGTTTCAATAGCTTACTGTCTTATTTAGGAATTAATTGATGTGTAAATCAAAACTTCGTATTTTCTTTATTCACATTATTTTCTCTGATCTTCAGGAAATGAAGGCAATATATTTCAAATTGATGAAGACACAGGAAACATTACAATGGTGAAAGTTGCAGATATCGTTGGACCGATCATTCTGACAGTTCTGGTAACGTAGAAAAAAAAATGTGTTCCAATAATTATTTTAACTTATCAAACAACAGAAAGCTCTGGTTTTGAACATGGCCTTTATCCCTGCAGGCGTCACAGGTGACCAACAGGGATCAGTTTGCAGTGACACAGGTGACCATTGATGTGATGAAGAAGAGCAGGAACCCGCCCCGCTTTGAGAAAGAGCGATATGAAGGATTTATCTACAGCAACTCCGTCCCAGAAAGTATGATACTCCGAGATCGGAGCAGCAACAGGCCCTTCAGGGTCCGAGCACGAGACGAAGATTTTGCAAGTGTGAGTGACTCTCATGATTACTTCTTACACTGGAAAAACAATCTAGAAATAAGTGAAATTTCCTTAAATGAAGTGTATTTATCCTTAATTATTTTACTTTATTTATTAAAAAAAAACACTATGTGAAAACACTAACATTTTGTGAAAGCCTAAATAATTCAATAAGTTTTTGACCAAATGTCAGCAAAGAAGACATGACTTGTCTTCTACTTAATCTGGATCAGTAAATTTTTTGCTAAATATCTTCTGCAAAAGGAACCCCTTTAGTTGGTGAATTTATTTGTTTCAGGGCGTGAACCCAGATGTGAAGTATGAGGTTCAGTACAGCAGCTACGTCAATGTAACCCCTGATGGCTTTGTGATCCTGAAGAGAGTCGTAAAGACCGAATCCTTCGCCCTTCAGGTGACTGATGAAGCTGCTTGTAATTACCAAAAGTTTTTTTGCTTAATTTTTGACACTTTGTGCATTTTTTACTGGCTTCAGCTCCGAGCTGTGGATTCAACCACAGGAGAGTTTGGGTCTGCAGCACTTTCTGTTCAGGTCATACCTGGTAAGACTTTCACTCCAAACATTCCCATTTGATGTAATTCTTACTGAAATATACTAAAAATGATTTAGCAGCCCTAATTCTGTCTGTAGGGTGATTTTGAATCATGTACCTGTTCTCTACTGCAGCTGTGGCCATCCCCTCACCTTCAAGCATCGGCTATCGGCCAGGTGACATGGCGCTGCTCGGCCTCATCATGGCAGCGCTCCTGGTTCTCTCCCTCATCGTGATTGGCTTCTTGGTTTCCCGCTTGGGGAAGGAAAACACAAGCCTCAGGAAAATTTGTGAGGTTAGCTTTTTTGGTAAAGGGAACTTTACAAAAGACACAACACTGTGCAAAAACGTTAAGTCCCCCCTATTCTCTCCATAGTGAGTTCTCAACCTGGAAGCAAAATATAAAGTTCTTTAGAAAATTGGCACAGTATTGCACATCAGGAAATATAGATATTTTTGTTCAAAAACAAACAATGTGGGTTTTTTTCTTCATGTTTGTAGACTTAATTCTAAGTATTTTTTTTTTTCATATAATCAAAAGTAAAATGAAGAAGCTGGTAGGTGAGCTACAATCTGCAGCTGCTGTGCAGGTTTTATGTAAATGGATAATCGCAGCCATGGATAATTATGGGATATTAATAATCAAAACAATCTGTTCATTTTAGCTGTAGCTTTTTGACAATGTTCAAATTAATATATCTCCAAGTGAAAGGTGTATAAATGACTTTGGATCCTGAAGGAAAGACAAACTGACTTTCAACATTTTTACTGCTAAGCTAACTGCAGCAGTAAAGGTACACACCTGGCTGAAAATATCAAAATAAATGCACTTCCTGTTTTTTACTGGAAAGAAGATATTTATCAAATATGCATGTAATTAATGTCTGAGAACAAACAGTATGGGTTTGGATTCTTAGCCTACAGTGATACAGTGTTAGATGCACCCTAGAGTTTGGTGATTTCATTCACTTTAACAAAAATACCTCTGGACATTTGGGTCCTTTAATGCATGAAAAACCCTAAAATAAATTCAGCTTTTTATTGAAGCAGCAGCATTTCATGACATCAGAGTAAGGCAAATGTGTGCTGATCAGTTAAGGTCAGACAATGGCTGCAAGAGAACAGCTCCCTGCATGAACTGGCCAATACCTACACTCATAGTAATGGGAGGGGGGGGGGGGGGGGGGACAAGCTTTGAAATGACAGAGACGGTGATAAACAGGTCTGAATGGGAACCAATGTTTACCAGGCTACCACACACTGANTTGAAATGACAGAGACGGTGATAAACAGGTCTGAATGGGAACCAATGTTTACCAGGCTACCACACACTGAAAAAAAACTGAAATCTAAAAATTAGTGCATTTGTTCTTTAATTGAGGAGATAAAAGAGACATGTTGCCAATGGAACAAGACAATTTACATTTAAAATAAGAAAACACAGTTGCATTGTCTCATTTCAAGTGCATATTATCAAATTTTCTTATATAAAGAGTAAGACTAATTCCATTGGCAAATCATCTTATTTACCTACTCAAATTAAGGGTAAATCATGGGCGTAGGTTTGCATAGGGACCATAGGGACATGTCCCTACCAAAATTTTGAACCGACCTAATTGTCCCTACCAATAATTGGATGTGAGCAGCATGTTTATAATTTACAGCAGTAGTTATTGCAGCAGTGGCTTCTTTTCCTCTCACAGCTCCTCTGCCTGGTCTCTCCTGTCCCTTTCATGTAGCAGCGCATGGAACTGTGCTGCGCTGTTTAACTCAACTCTCATTGGTTGTTCTGCCTTAGGTTCCGCCTTCTCTCTCTCTGATTGGCTGTTTTCTAGTCCGCGTGTGCTTGGAGCACAACATTGAAAATTTATTCACACTAGAATGCAGCGGTTACTACAATTAATATTAGGCTACAAAACTAGTCCCAATAAAAAAAAAGAATATCATGTACACTAAAAAACGAAAACCTTTTTTTCTTTTTATAAAACGAAATATTCTGAGTCAGCCAGGAGTTCTGAAGACTGCTGGAAAAATGGGCAAATAAAGGCTGTAAGCCATCAACATTTCTGATTCTTAGCCACAGCCAACTAAAAAAGAAAATGTGAGGATTTCCTTTTTACCGATATTAAGTTGATATTACTGTTTTCATTTTTTTGTTTTTATTTTTACAATTTTGATATAATAACTGATCTAAGTGGGTTGCTCTGTGGGGAAAGGCACATTTTACATTTATATTACTGTATGTTTTAAAGTCTCTATACTCCAGTTAATGATGAATCACGTACTAAATTAGTTGACGATTATTGAAATAATCAATTAATATGATTCATTTTTTTCAGCCCCAGATGAAATACATGAAATTGGCTACACAGAGTAACTACAGCCCAGATGTTCAACTTTTATAGTGAAGTTAATATTTTAATGAAGGTATTATTTTGCTTGATACAGAGAGAGAATAGTAGGTAAAAATATAAGAGTGGGGTTTAACTCTGCACAATTCTATATCTTCAAAAGAAAATACTTTATTTACCTTCTCTCTTAGTCGTTCAAATGAAACCGTTTTCAAAGTGGAAAACAGTCCTAATTCCACATTCATCAGAGCCGGTGATACTTCAAACATTGATAAACAGCATCTAATGAGTGTAGAGCTTATAACATTTTTATTAATGGAGCAAAATGTTGCTTTTCTCTTTTAACAATGAATTCCTCTTATCAGTACGGATGCTCACATCGAGCATAAAAAAGGGCATGCATATTGCATAGCACCAATGACACCCGACCAATAGTGTCCCTACCAAAGTTCAAATCAAACCTACGCCCTTGGGGTAAATACACTTAATTTAAGACATTTTTACTCATCTTTAGATTGTTTTTGCAGTGCAGGTACTGAGGAAGATGGTGAGGAGATAAAAAAATAGACATTCAAAGGTCAGTTTTTAGAAATGCAGCAAAGAGTGGTGGTTAAAGTGTCATCACACCTATTAGGTGCTATGTACACATTAAATTGTTTTTATGAAGAATTTCAGTCAAAGCCTTTTCTATTGTACAACCACAAACATAAATAGGTAGAGCCTCTACTTGAGCTTTTTTAATTAGGAAAAAAAAGGGTCATCAGGAGGACAATGATGTTTAGGAGTATATTCAGATCAACCCAGAAACAGATTGAAAGTCCTTAGCACAAAGGCTCTAGAAAATTTAGTTGTAAAAAACAATGACTTCCAATAAGGAAAGTAATTTTCCTGCCACTGAAGGAATGTTCTCTGTGACGTTTTTCCTTCTGCAGTTTTCAGTGGAAAAAAATACTGCTGTAGAAAGGTGGGTTTTATTTCTAAATCATTTTGCCTCTCCTCCTTCAGTGCCTGGGGCCCTGTCTGCGGTCCGACCAGCCTCGGAGCGGCCACAGAGACTCCCTACAGTTCACCAACGATGGCTTCCAGAATGAGAGCGACCCAAGTCGAGGAGGAGGCGGAAAGCGGTGGAACAACATCATCCCCCGGCGCAGCACCTTCCCCCAGCCCAGGAGCCGCATCCTCCCCCTGGAGAGACGGAGCCGCCTCTGCTCCACCTGTGGCATCTACACCAACCACGTCACCAAGGGGAGCCCCTCAGCCAGGAGGAGCTGGGGGGACAGAGACGAGTACAGCATGAGGTCCATCATGTCCAAGCAGCGCAGGAAGGAGGGCCAGAAGACAGTGTGGTTCAAGGAGAGCGAGGACTCCTCGGACATTGAAGTCGAGATTATCCCAGACACTGTTGGTAGAGTGGAGGAGGAGACCGAGGAGGAACTGGAGGTGGAGATGGAGGGGGTAGTCAGAGACCCTGCTGCCCCTCTGAGAGAACCAGAAGATGAGCAGGAGAACCAGAGCAATGAGCAGAACAAAGAGGCAGAACCTGGAGATATGAGCTGTGAGAAGACTGGGCAGGAGGAGGAGCGCTGACAGCTGAGGTCAGACCGAGCTGAACGTTGCTGGTTTTATGACTGCAGAACAAATACTCATTCAGGAGAGGATTCAGAATCTGGGACAGCATTCCCAGGATCCAAATGGGAATCAGTAGATGAGAAAAGTCTTCATATTGTGCTGGTCCTGAAGCAGAGTAACCGATCAGGGCCGCAAACGCTCTGCCCTTTGATGAGACCACTTCATTTCAGAGTTCTGGGTAACACAGCTTCATTCACTAAAATAACTTTACACCCTTACAGGTGTGAGGCTGTTTTCAAAGCTGCACTTTAATGTTGAGAGCAGGGGCGGATCTAGAAAAATATTTATGGGGTGGCAAGAGGGGGGCAGGACTTTTTTAGGGGTGGCAACATATGGCATTTGTTTACACTGAATTTAATCACAGTTATCACAGTTTGGTGAGAATAGTATGTACAGTACTTGTGTTTAATGT
>NW_015150514.1:883182-884570 GCF_000732505.1 Cyprinodon variegatus
GCGGAAACCCCGTTTTAGCTATCCTGAAAGGAGACATCCTCAGGAGCCCTTCTGTCAAAACTTCCATTATAAATGATAGCATTGGGGTCTCTGGCAGACTGGCGACCTGTCCAGGGTCTACTGCGCCTCTTGCCTATAGACTGCTGGAGATAGGCACCAGCCCCACATAAACCATGACCGAATAAGCAGGAGAACATGGATGGATGGAGTTGTTCTCTGTTCTTTTGTGTTTTGTCCTGTTTTTCTCCCATACATAGTGATGGGCTCAGGTTTTACTATCTATGAACACTTCTTCATCAATTTTGACATGAAAATTAGCTTAGAGGTTGCCTGCTTATCCGTCTCTTCCCTTGGCAAAAAGACATGTGGAGTGGATCAACTCTACTGATACCTTTTCTATCATTAAAACTATTTATTGATCACTTCTTTTATATTCCTTTTATATGCTTGCTTCTGTTCATTTGAATCCCATGCAGTCACAGAAGATGGCCGCTCACACCGAGCCTAGTTCTGGGTCTGCTGGAAGTTTCTTCCTGATCAAATGGAATTTTCCTCTCCACTGATAATGAGAATGGATTCAGAATATGAATATGCAAATACAGCCTAAGCTAAGCCTCAGACATTCATTTTTGTTCAAATGTGCAGCTGCAAACACATCTCTGTTGTTTTCTTATGGGATGTAAATGCAAAGAATCTTAGCTTCAACACTGACATTCTTCTCATTCCCTGCAGAGAGTGGGGCTCTGCAACATTCAGCTCAGCTGGGGTTTCATTCCGACACAGCATGAAACTTCCCAACATAAAAAAATAAAAACTCTTTTCCAGCCTTACTTTGATACTTTAAAGGAACAGGAGTGACGGCAGCAGGATCCTGCAGCAGGAAGTCTGTGGATCTTTGCTCACCTTGCTCCTCAGAAGGATGGCGTCTTTGCGGCTAACATCCAGCGCTAACACAGCATCGCGGGCTCCTACGTACAGCCTTTCTCCATCTTCGCTGAGAAGCAGAGTTGTGGTGTTCCTGACATCATGGCTGCTGAACAACACCAGACGCCTTCCTGCGCTGCCTGTTATTCCACAACATGCCACAAACCATTCAGTCTCAGGGGTCAAACCAAACCTAATTTCAGGTTAAAACTCAGTAAAAAAAGCAAAAATGTGGCGGAAATTTTGCTCCATTGGGGTTTTAAGCAAAGAACATGTTTTCTAGAATAAAATTTCAAAAATGCAAAAACAAAACTTTAAAGAAAAAGTCCGATCAACAAGGAATAATTAATGGAAAATTATTTATACCTAAAGCTAATACGTTCACAGTGATTTCATTAATTTAGCATTAATTAGTGATAAAAAGAAAAACAATAATTTTCGTCACATTCAGAGTCCGGGAGCGG
>NW_015150514.1:887137-889278 GCF_000732505.1 Cyprinodon variegatus
TAGTTGGTTCCACAGGAGAGGAGCCTGAGAACTAAAAGATCTGCCTCCCAGATCATGTCATGATGGCATAACATCTCATAAATAACATTGCTTAAAAACTAGTACTATCCCGAAAATGGCCTCTGGTCTATAGCTTCTCATCAGTGGGTGTAAATAAGGACATTTGTCACCATTTCTATCCACAGAGTTGGAAGTTTCTTTCAGATGGTGTTTTTTTTTTTTTTTTTTTTTTTGAGGATTTTTCAATACTTTTGTCCGGCTAGCAGAAACTGTTTGACCTCTGGGATTGCAAACAAAGGCCACTGTACCAAATATTAACATAGATTTTCTCAGGTGTTCAAATACTTATTTGCAGCTATATCATACAAACAAATTGTTAAAAAAGGTCCCTTAAAGAAATTTTTTTACAGAATAAAACCAGGTGAAGCTAAAACTTTTCCGATTGAGGAGATCTCGATAGAGCATAGTGACAGAAAAGGTTATATATATATACATTTATTTTTATTTACAGTTGTGGTATAATTGCTGCTCTAAGTGGGTCGCTCTGTCAGCTAAATACATATTTAAGAGTCTTTAGACTCCGGTAAACGACTAATTGATAAATTAGTTGATGATTATTTCAATAATTGATTAATACCAATTAATCCAATTAATTGTTTCAGCCCTAGATTAATGTATAGTAAAAACTCAAGGGCTGTAGAACCATGAACCTCAGATAATTTGCTACAATAGGAATAGAAAGGTAGGCCAGAGTTCATGGGAAAATTAATAATAAAGCTTAAGGAAGGGCAGTAATCCTGCAGCAAAACTGAGATCTTTAACCAACACCATGTTATTAAAGCTGGACGAGGCCAAAGCCCTCACTCCCAGCGATCTATTAACCATTAAAAATGCTAACTTTTCCAAATACCACCACAGACATTTCTAACTTCACACACAAAAGGGCTAAGAATTCGCTCCACTGCCACCTAGCGGATACTTAAGATTACACTTCTAGTGCAAAAAAACAAAAAAAGGCCAAAAACTGCAGAGCTGAAATGCAGAAAATAGTTTGTGCAAAAAAGCTGTTAGACTTTAAAGTACAGGGTGCATAGAAACACCTGCATCACTGATCTGACCCATGGTTGGTGTTTACATAGAGGCTGCTGAAACACGTGAGGTCAGATCATCAAACTGTTGCTTCTGTCTAAAGGCCTCAAGTTTCAGAATCAAGTGTTTAGTTTAAACTCTACCAAACAGAGAGCTCCTCACCTCACATTGACTCTGCAGAACATCACCAGCCTCACTCCTTTCAGCAGTGAAGCCCCCAGAGGCAGTTAGACCTGACCACCGCAGCCGTTCTGCCTCCTCATGTGATCGCGGCTGTCTGGCTGATCCTCAGGCTGAATAAACAGCCATCCAGGAGAAAACAGGTAGGAAGCCCCTCTATGGATCAGTCCTTCCAGCGCAAAGCATCTGCAGCCGCTGGAACCACGATCTCTACTGATCCACTGGATTGCTGACTGCCTGTTGGTACTACGGGGGTGGAGTGAAGCCAGCGGCCGCCATATTGGTACTCCCTAGATGGACCGGTCGGAATGTAAACAATAGGTGCGCTGCTGCATCGAACAAAGATGATGTTCTTAAAATAAAGATAAATTAATCCCTTTGATACACACTGGCTGTTTCATAGCATCAGTAGATTACTTTACCTTATAATAAAATAAATAGGCCCATAACATTGCATAGTCATTATGAGTTTATAAATCATGTAATATAACATATTATACAAATCCATCACAATAAAATGAGTGTTTTATATATATATATATATATATATATATATATATATATATATATATATATATATATATATATATATATATATATATATATATATGTCAAATGTTTCAGTTGTTTTTGTTCCCCTCAATATAACCTGCAATATATTTCAGCAAATGAGAAATACAACAAACTCTACAAAAACTACAGCATCATGAGCGAATTACTACATTGTCATTTCACAGTGAATGACTTTCTATTTGCTCTACTTTCTATTTCCTAACATTAGACCCAATGTCAGTGTCTAACTCAGTCAATGTCTTCCAGTCAGTCTGAGATAGCCAGACTAATGTTAGTCTACAGACTAAACTATAGGATCC
>NW_015150514.1:890956-893814 GCF_000732505.1 Cyprinodon variegatus
GGCAGCTGTTACGCGCATTTAGCGAGCATGCGCGTTTCCTGACGCTTGCGCGGTGAATCGTGCCGCCTGCGCTGTGCGGAGATGCAGGGGAAACCGTATCTGATGGGGAAACGCAGCTCGACGTAACACCAGTATTACCATCTGGAAAACACTGTTTTGCTGCTGGAGTCCTCCTCACTCCCCATCCTCCCGGCGCACACCAGTCCTATCATGAAACAAGGTGCAGTAACGTGGTGTCGGCAATGGTAACTGCGTTATAGTTACAGTAAGAGTAATAATTTTGATTACTCGTTACTAAAAAAAGGTAACGGCGTTAGTAACGTTTCCGATCACCATTTTCTTTATCCGAAACTTAATAAAAGAACTTTGTGACTATTCAGCAACAACATTTTATTGACAAACTTCCGAGAGCTTATTTATGAGAACAGAAGACTGCCGTGAAACAGAAGAATGTTCTGGAAGGGTTGAATCCTGGCTGCCAATACACCTGACCCACTTGTTACAAAAAGATGTGGTTTCAGTAAGAAGACGGATAGATGGTCAATATATACAGGGGTAGCCATTCAAAATTTCCCCACTTTCCTTGGTGGGCCCTTGGCTGGTCTCCTACAATTCTTTTTTAAACATCAATCTTTGTACTAAAATATACTTTCTGTCATGATTTGTGGACATTAAAATCTAAAGCGCCATATCCCTGTAATTCAGTTAAAGGTTGGAGTCAGAGTAAAAAAAATATGCAGGCCCAGGTGAAGAGGGGGGTCCCTCTAGTGGCTGGAAGTTGGAGGGGATTCTGCTGGGAGTCACAGGGAAGTGGGCTGTCATTCAGCTGGTGTTTAACTGGGAACAGCCATTTTGAACGGCTTCTACTGTACTGTTCGCCCAACCAGGTGGATTTCATAGGAGTCCTATCTGCAGTCATAATATTTCTAGAGGTGCAAAAACCCAGGTTATTAAACTTTGCTGTAGCCCCAAGGATATGAGACGTGGGAGGGGCTAGACACAGATGTGACGACAATAGTCCCCATCAGGATGGAGGGGAGTCCATGCCTCAAGTGAAAGAGTTCAAGCATCTTGGGAGCCTGTTCACAAGTGAGGGGAGAATGAAGTGGGAGAACGATATACATCTCGTTGTGGCAACAATGCAGACACTTCAGAGAGTTGAGGAAAGTGACCCTAACCTATGGTCATGAAATTTGGATCATGACAGAAAGAGTGACATCATAGACACAAGAGACTGAAATTAGCTTTCTCTGCAGGGTGGCTGGGCACTTCCTTAGAGATGGGGTGAGGAACTTGGTCATACGAGAGAGGCTGCTTCTCCTCAACACAGTGAGGAGTCAGCTGAGGTCGCTTGGACATCTTTTTGAATGTCCCTTGGAAACCTCCCTGGGGAGATGTTCTGGGCTCGTCTCAACGTCTCAAGCAGGAGGCAGTGGGGTATGACCCAGGACACAGCGGGGGGACTATGTCTCTCAGCGGGCCCGGGAACGCATCATCTGCAGCGGGTGTCTGCGGAGAGGGAAATCTGTGAGTCTCTTCTGGGACTGCTGCCCCCGCCAGCCAGTTCCAGATTAAGCCGGACATGATGAGTATGAGTATGTTTTACCTAAAAACACTTAATGGCATTTTGATTAAGTTTTAACTTTGCACCGTGCTTTTAAAGACAGTCCTAGTTATTTTTTTAGGGTTCTTTTAGACAGAGGAAGGGTAATTTTGCATGTCTACAACTGTGGAGGAACTATGGCAAAGTGCAGATAAAATCGCTGTGTCTTAACATTTCTTGTGACATCACCAGATGTATCAAAGATCTGGAAGGGGAAATTGTTAAATTAGAGAAATTGTGTGAAATCGAGAGCATTTTGAAGCTCTCAAATTAGTTTTAGCAAGACTCTTGAACACTAAAAAACAAGGCATGTTGGTGAGGTCTTGGATGCAGAATATCTGAGATATTGATGCATCTTTCAGCTCTTTCTTTAACTTGAAGAAGAAATGTGGACAGAGGAGGCTGATTCCATCTACACTGTCAGACAAAAGGGCAACAGATAAATGAGCAGAGGCAGATCGGAAAAAGGTCAGAGGAGTTTTATTCTTTTTAGTTCCAGAGTGAATATCAACGGAATAATGAGCTGGTTGAGGTGTTTTGTAGAGGTTTGCCTCATGTTTCCAATGAGACCAAAGTCCAGTTGGTCCAGACCCTGGGACTGCAGGAGCCCCTGGCATCGATGGGAACACTGTGGAATTCTTCAAAAACCTACTGTAGCATCGTAGCAGGGGACCTACTAGATGTCTTTAATGATATATTGATCACTGGTTTGGTCCCACTGTCATATCATAGTTATCACTCTCCTGGTAAAAAGGAAATATGGAGAAAATTAAGAATTGGCGCCCTGTGACCCTTTCCTGATTATCTCCAAAGCCCTGGCAAATAGGATATGAGGGATATTGCAACAGTCCATAAAAAGAGACCTAACCTAATGCGCCTCCAGTAGGTCAGTGGTGGACAATATCCACCTGTTTTGGGATGTTTTGGGAATCTACAGTTCTTTGGGTTTGCAGACACCCTAATAAAAGGCTTTTGACCATGTCAAACCATGTCATTCTAGAGTTTGGGTTCTGCACTGGTTTTATAGCGAAGACCCAAGTGTTGTACAGTAATATTGAGAGTATGGTGTAGATCGATGTTAGCTTGTATGTTGGGATGTTTTATGCGCCCTCCTCCGACAAATATGTTTGAATGGTCATGGTTCGGTTTACCTTTAATAAGGTATTGTCCGCCTATGCTTACAACTAGTGTTGTGCCTGAACGCGTTCATTGAACGAAAGTTCATGAACTCGTTCATATTTTGGTCGAACGTGAA
>NW_015150514.1:894812-904104 GCF_000732505.1 Cyprinodon variegatus
GTGTGAACTGAACTTTGAACTAGTTCACGTAGAAAGAGAACTTTCCCAACACTGATTGAGAGTATGGCGTAGATCAATGTTAGCTTGAATGTTGGGATGTTTTATGTGCCCTCCTCCAATAAACAAGATGCTGACATGCTGCTTAATGTCACTGAGAATTTTTGCATCTTGTCTGCCACGAGGGTGAACTGGGGAAAGAGTGAAGCTTTTGCCTTGGCCAATGGATTGTTCATCTCCCAGTTCTCCACCAAATTATCTTGGTTCTTTTCCTGAGATAAAACTATGATACAGAAAAACTGGGAAAATGTGGAGCAAAAAGTCAAGAACAAATTTAAGTGTTCAAGTGGAGATGGAGGCACTCTCAGCTCTCTTATAGAGGCAATATGTTGGTTATAAACAGCCTAGTTGCATCACAGTTGTGGCACAAACTTTATGTTTTACACCAGGCATAGGCAACATCAGGCCTTGAGTGCCACTGTCCTGCAGCTTTTACATGTATCCCTGCTCTAACACTCTTGAAGAAAGAGGTCAAATTACCTCCTTTGCATGTTAGTACCGGTAAGTTTAACAGAGGCCTGGACTTTAACCATTCATTTGTTTCAGGTTGGTTGAAGGACTTAGATCTAAAGGTAAACCTTAAGTCTGGATGTGTGTGATGGTACGGTGCCAGGTCTGTCAGAGGCATTTTGTTGGTCCAGCGTGGTGACTATAATAAAGCTTTTGGAGGCAGCCAGACAGAACCAGTCTGGGAATCCGGTCTTTCCTGGATCGAGGGAAGGTGAGAATGACAGCTAAGGAGAGACACCTCCTGCATCTGCATTCCACAAGCGATCGCCTGACAAGACAGACTATCATTCACCTGCCTAACTCAATCCAGTTTCTCATTACTGTTCATCTAATCCACCTACTCCTACTTCTATTTAACCTGCCTGCTTCCAATCATCAGGGCCAGATTATTCATGAGCCAGTGTGAGAGCCTTTCACTGTTACCTTAGAGTTTCTGATGACCTGTTCTGCCTCTCAACCACTGAGCCCTCTTGTTCCCATCTGATCCGTTTTAACCTGCCTGCCTCCATCACCAGACGAGATTATTCACGAGCCAGTGGTGAGAACTTTTCAGCATTACCTTAGTGTTTCTATAAGTTTATGAGAAATGGCGGGTTAGTGCGTGTTTTTCAAACATGGGTCAACCGCTAACAGTCGGCAATTGGCTCCCTTCCTATTGGCAAAAAAAGCTGGGTCTAACACTTCGCTGGCAGCTGCGTGGCCTCTGACCCCCCGTGGCTGCGTGTCTGGTGACACTACCACACTGGGTTAGCATTGATGGTGTCATCAGTGTGACAGAAATCAGGAAAGTAAACAACTGAGATCAACATGAAAGGAAGCCAGGGCGTAGTCAGTGTGCTTTATTGTTTCACTCTTTTATTTGTCTGAATCCCTCTCACCAGAGCTGCTCCATGTTTATTGAATGTTATCAGAGTTGTATCTGCATGGTAGATCAGATGTGGCTGAGGTGTTGTATTGATGTCCGTACATTGAGCTGAAAGGTTTAGCGGTTTAGCGGGTCAACCCGGCTCTGGTGTTCCCATGGTATGCCAATCAGAGACGAGGCGATTTTAACCCGGGTAACTGCTGAGTCGTTTGTCCCGGGTAGACACCCGTCAGTGAGCTGTTCCCACTGCCACTAAAAGCCCATTGTTCCCGGGTTTAAACAGGTTTTTCGGCCAGTGGGAAAGGGGTATATGTTGGAGAAGGTAACGGTAAACTAGTTGGCTTTTTTTCTAGTAAAGAAATAGTTAAACAAATTAAATCTGAGCCAGTTTTCAAAGAAACAAAAACCATCTGCTAAGCACCTTTTACTCTAACTGAGAGACATAGTCCTTCCAGCATGTTCTTTGCTGCCCCTGGGCCTCTGTCCAATAGGATGTTCCTTGAACACCTCTCGAGGGAGGCATGAAGGGGGCATCCGAAACAGATGCCACCTTACTTGGCTCCTCTTTATGTGGAGGATAAGAGGCTCTACTCCAAGCCTTTCGAGGATGGCCTTTCTGAGCCACGCCTGATTATTTTGAAATGTAAAATATAAAAAACAAACTATAAGACTTGTTTGAACTTATTGAACTTTGCTGACTGACTTGAGTTTTAATCAATCATGCAGGATCAGACATGGAAGAACTGCTGGGTAAGTTGGGGCAGAACAGAACAGGTCTGTTATTTAAGACTTTCACATTGACATTGTTTAGAAAGGAGTCCCTGCTTCCAAGTCCTGTTAATAACCTCTATCAGATTATTTTCTCAAGCAAGAGTGGTTTTCAAAACAGGTTCTCTGCAATAATCCCACAGTCTAGTCTAGTTTTCTCACAACCCCAAACACTCTGAACAAACTGAACATGAATGAAATTACCTACAGTGAAGAAACTGATTAAAATAAAATCTAAAAATGGACTGATGACTAAGCCAAATGCTTCTAGTGTAAATGCCTGAACGGAGACAAGCTGTAGCCTTCTGCTCCCTGTGAAGCTCTTTTGGAAGCATATCAGAACATAAAATTAACTGCTTGCATGCAAGTATTTAGAATCTTGACAGAAATAGCTAAACAGCAGAACAGGAGTATTTAATAGTAGAAGCATTGTGATACAAATTTAGAATTGTTTTAACGGCAAATTAACAATTTTCAATGGTATATCTTTAAGCTTGTAACATGTCAATAAAAATCTAATATATATAGGGAAAACTGACAATTACAGAATGGAAAAAATGTTTTTATCAGTGCATTAACCAAATTAAAGACATAAAAAAAGAATAAAAAACAATTGATTTTTAAAAATCCACTACGTGTGGGTGTGTCTGTACCTTGCGTTTAATAGCTTGTTTCCTTTACTCTCAATCATGAAGAATTTCCTCTGCTTTCAACCACATTCTCTCGCCATAGTTTCTTCAAATTTCCTCCCGCTCCATTGTCTCCACACACACACGTCGTGGAACAGGTGGAACCATAATGCAGGACTTTCTGTTGATCTTCTGCTCACCACTGTTTGGTTGGAGATTATACATTCTTGGCCTTTTTTTCAGAATTAACCCAGCCTCTTCTCCATCCAACATCATCCCAGTCTTAAGGTATCCTTTCACCTGTCCTGGCCGTGGTAACACTATGGTATTTAGAATAGGTTCTAGGTGGAGGTTCACTGAATAGTGTGGAGTTGGAACAGCATCAGGGAATAAAGCTTTGAGGGATTTTACAGTGAGTGCAGTAAGGAACGGAGTGGGTAAGATGGCTAATAAGAAGAAAAGAAGCTTGGAGAGGATTAGTAATGACCTGGAAACAGCCATGTGGTTACAGGCTGTGTCCCTTCTAGTGTCAAACATGAAGCTGCTGACACATACATGGTGTACAATTAAGACATAAACAAATTTTAGGGAAAAAAGGTTTCATGTCTTAGAAGAAAAAGTTAAACCTGTGAAGATAAAGTAATCAGATCTCAGGAAAAAGTCAGGTCTAAAATATCTCTTGTCTGAACTAAAGAACAAAAGATGGCAGATCTCAGAAAAACAAAAAAACAAAAAACCTGCCAACTTAGAGGAAAAAGTTGTCAGCTTCAGAAAAAAAAATGTTTCAGGGAAAAGGTTGTAATGCTTAAGAACAAATTCTGCTAGGCCCCTGAAAGAAATTGTCAGGTCTCTGGAAAAACAGTTGTTTCATCTCAGAAGAAAGTTGTTAGAGTAAGACGACGTATGAAAAAATTGACCATAATATTTATCCATCCATTTTCTGACACGCTTTATCACAAGTGGGGTCGCGAGGGGTGCTGGTGCCTATCTCCAGCTGTCTACGGGCGAGAGACAGCTATACACGGCCATAATGTTTATATTAATTATAAATTCTATTTGTTTATCTTGGGCAATAATATCAAATTTCATTGCGGAGGCAGAGAGTAAAATTATGTTTAAGGATTTAGAGAGTAACTAGTTATGAACTGACAATAAAAACTTGGGTTTTACTATAATAAAAACAGAGATGTTTAGTTTATTCCTCTTGTTGCTCATAAAGATGACATTTGTCTACAGGGACTTTAGATATAGAGCACATGAGCTGGTTGGAAGGATAAATGTCATTTAAAGTTTTGAAATGAACCTCTTTGTATTTCTGCGGAATAGCAAATTTAAGATATTAGGTTCTCAATGCACAGATATCGGTCATGATCGGTTACGAATCTGACCCACATGCAGAGAAACCACTCAGAGAACAAGGGAAAAGTTTAACAGATTTATTGAGCGAGTTAAACAGGAGTTGGACCAGGAACTCAGTGAGCTGGTGACCCGGAACTTGAAGTGAGAACTTAAGTTCAGTGGACAGTTCAGGGTCCGTCGGAATCTTGGAAGCTCTTAGATTATGCAATAATGGGACTCACGTTTGAGGGGGGCCTTGTTAGACCTTGAATCCAGTCTGTGTGGTACATCCAGAGAATTGTGCACACGTTGGAGGGCGGACAGGTAGACAAACGTTGGCCACACAGGAGTAATGGAGCGGACTGTCACTCGGATTTCCGATGGGTACTTGAACGGAACGTGTGGAGGTTTTCCCCTTCTCAGTGTGACTCGGTTATTTCCTTCCAGGCGAGAGAAGGTCCAGGAATCCAGTAACACAGGAAAGCTTCCTGCCGGGGAGCAAAGACAAAAAACTTGAAAGACTCAGAGAAACAAAGCGAGGTTAGACTCAGTTAAACTCAGCTTGGCTAGAGTACCCAAAACTGGCAAACACTCTGGCGTTGAGGTAGTGACAGCCCACTGCTCAAATACTCCTCCAGATAATGGTCCAATGAGCCGCAGGTGTGCAGGGAGGGGCAGCGAAGACAGGGCACCACCTGGTGGTGGAAATGGAAAACACACAAACGGGCCACACAAACTGGATTCCTAACAATATCATTTTGGAGTATTCTTTTAATTGGATTGGGATATAAGATATTTGTTGACACTTTCTTAAAAGATGTTTTAGCATGTTTTGTCTATTATATTAATTCCCTCAATAAATGTATTTTTAAGTTTAGGAACCGGAACATTACTGAGGTAACCTTGAACTAAATTGATGATTTTTTATTGGGATATAATCTATAATTCGTCTATATTCCTGGGATGAGAATTAGGCATTATATTTATTAATGAAAGCATCCGGTGTCAATAACTCTCCATCATTTTTCACTGCTGTTCTAGGTGTTAACATTTTTTGTGGAGCTTCAACAGCAGTACAGTATCAGATTTACAGTCCCACTGCAGAGAATCCGGTCCTGAGGCTGATGTGTTTCTGTCATCAATTTATGATTCATAACTTCCAGCTCTTACCTTGTTTACCTCTTCTGCCGGCCGGGTGTTGACAGATCATGGCAAAAACATTCTCATTTTGTCTGTAAGACTCCACAGAAGAGTATTATCCAGTTGTATTTCCCCCCAAAATAAACTCACATGTCAAAGTGATCCCCCAAAGGTCTTTTTTTAATAATGAAAAGTAAGAATTGAGGGGTGAAAACACATAGTCCGTCTCTCTGAGGACGCTGGTCTGCAATTTTAGATCATCTACCTAGCATGGATTTGTTTACCAACAAGTCTGCAACCAAAATCAATCATAACTTCCATCCTAACTATAAGATTACTTTAGAAAAACACCTATTTGTGAAATAAAGTGCCTCCCCATGCACACATGCGTCCCCATAAAGAGTAAAGAAATATTTTTTTGGTTTCACTTTTTCACATTACCCAGAGGTGCGCACCCCCTTAGGAAAATCCTGGATCCACCCCTATTTACCCCTTTCATCTTGGCTGCCATGAAGCAGAATTCCTTACCCTGGGTTTGCATGTCAGAGTTTTATTACCCATATCTCCTAAAGGTTGGAGTGGCTCCCCGCATTTGTTATGAAGTCTGATCAGCCTCGAGTCAGGGCACACATTGTTTATTGATCCTTAGAACACTGCTTTCTGCCTTTGAATGAACTTATGAAGATAAGATTGATCTTTCCTTTTTGTTGAAACAGTGTCTCGCTCCTTGATAAATTAATATTTCTATATTTCCCTAACACTCATTCTCAGGTCTCAGGACAAAATGGTTAGTTCTCAGGTTTTATAATTACACCTGTCAGGTCTTAGGTTTCTGGAAAACAACGGATATGCTTTAAAAAAAAGAAAGAAAGATATATATCGATATTGAAAATGTAGTGTTATGGAAATGTACATAGTCTAGCGTTATCTCAGTGGAAGGTGCCCTGTGTCATGATTCCTGGCACTACTGCTGGTTTAATTCAGCATTCAATACACAGATGTCAGCTCTGCCACATTTCCAATCAGCCTACATCTGATTCACCTGCTCACCTGACTATTTACCAACTCTCATACCAATCACTAGTGCTAGATTATCACTAGCCATCTGTGAGTTTTACCCAGCATTCCTGAAAACCTGTCTACCTGCCATGATTTCTTTCTTCAAAACGTCAGTTAGTTAGTTAATTAATTGATTTGTGATTGAATGGTTTATGTTGTCTTGCAGAAACTTGTGTGCAATGAGAAAATTACATGAGCATAAATAACGGCAAACCCTCTTGTTATTTAAGTTTTCACATACCCAGGAATTCTGGGCAAGGAAGAGAGGTAGAAACAATTTTCCAGTCTGATTTACTGATTACCCCAAAGGGAGTTAATACAACTCTATGACAACTCTGTTGAACATTTAACCCATAGTTTCCCTCATCCGAATTGTAAGACAATAAAACCTCTTCTTTTTCTAACTTTGTATCGTCCACCAGGTCCTTACTCTGAATTTTATGATTTTCTGGAGTTCTCATCTGATTTAGTGTTAAATACTGACAAGGTCAATATAGTGGGGAATTTTAACATCCATGCTGACATTGAAGGCGATAGCTTAAGAGCAGCCTTTAATGCTATCTTAGACACGATTGGCTTTGTTCAAAATGTGAATAGTCCAACACATTCTCATATTCACACTTTGGACCTTGTGCTGACATACGGCATAGAATGCAAAGAAATAACAGTATTTCCTCAAATCCCTGTCCTCTCTGAACACTTTTTAATAACCTTTCAAATTACTTTTCCAGAGTTCTCCTCCCCCAAGAGAAAGTTTCGTTTTAGCAGATCATTATCAATTTTAAAGAATATGTTCTACTATCTCTATCCTCTGTATCACTGAAGAATACTGCAGAGGGTAGAGAAAAAGGCACTCTACCTGCCTACAGGATTCCTACCTAGTCTGGAAAAATAGTTTACCACTCTATAAAATGACCATTCATAAAGCAAGAGCAGAATATTCCTCCTCATTATTAGAGGAAAATAAGAATAATCCTAGACTTCTTTTAATACAGTTGCCAAACTCAGCCAGAGCCAAAGCTCTGTAGAACCATACATCCCACCTGCTCTTAGCATTAATGATTTTATGGGATTATCTATAAATAAATTTGTCGTATTAAAAATTAAATCAGTGCACCCCTCTAAATATGACTGGTTTATCTCTGGATGGTGAGGCAGCATCTGAGGTAACTATAGAATCTGAATTGGGTTTAGAATGTTTTTAACCGGTTGAACTTTCAGAGTTAGTAAAATTACAGTATATAATCGTCATCTAAGCCTTCAACTTGTATGTTAGAACCAGTTTGGACCAAGTTATTTAATGAAGCAAATCCTGTCATGATGGGTCTCTGTGATCAAACCCACATGCAGAACACCACACGAAGCAGGGTAAAAGTTTAACAGTTTATTTAGAAGATGCACAAACACAGAATTAATCAAGCACAGGTTCTGGTACTGGTCCGGGACTTGGTTTCACAGAGTAATCTGCAGAGAGGGATAGTTTGGTTAGCCAGGTAGCAGCAATAACTTGGCAGAGTTTCGATCTTGGTTTGTACCTGATGAGATTCAGACTGTTCAGTGGAGAGGGGGAACCGGTTGGGTCCAGAGACTGTGGTTCCAGCAGAGAGTTCAGCAGCGACAGAGCTTAGCTTCAGGCTAGCGAGATTCAGACCTTGAGTTGCTCTCCTAGTTCTCTCCTGAGAACTAGCTGGGAGATTCAGACTGGGGATCTTCAGGTTTGGCTTCTTTGGGCAGGCAGGCAGGTTTCCAAACATAAGCTCCTCCAGAGCTACTGAGTTCAGTCGGGTTTTCCTGTGAGCAGATAGGACAGAGACTGGTTAGGATCAGGTTGCTCTCAAGAGCAGACAGAGTTTCTAAATACAAGCTGTGGCTCAGGTTCCGCTAACCAAAACTGGTCAACACTCCGGCGCTGAAGACAGGTCTGGCTGCTGCTTATGTNTCATCAGCTTCATCAGCTTCATCAGCTTCATCAGTTTCATCAGCTTCATCAGCTTCATCAGCTTCATCAGGGCAAACTGTACATCAAATTAGATTTCTGGTGGCCATTAAATTCAACACAGTCATGATCACTAATAAACTAATTTAATTTCTATTCTCTTTGTAATTTAAATATTTGAAAATACTGTTTAAAAAAAAAACACACATAATAAAAAGAAACTGCCTTCTGCTTACCTTCTCAACCAGCACTCCACAGGCTTCCATCTTATTGGACTGAATGGGACCTAAACCCGCCTTTCTATTTTAAATCCAGCCAATCCGACTTCCCATAACAAGTCATTGTGAATTACTCCCTGAAATAAGTCTATATTTGTTATGCACTCGACACCGAGGTCGCTTGTTTCCATCGATTATCAAACACATTTGTTAAAACACACCAAAAATATGAGTTTATGAAGGAAAAATAATGATTCATCATCACCCTCTAAAGATGCAGATTAACAATGGTTGCATTTAATCCAGACCAATACAGAACAAACGGTTCTGTCAACAGTGTTAGAAGAAAGATAATAGTTATGTGTTATATAGAAATATCAGACGTTCTATTTCTCAGAATAATCGTTGAAGCTATTGACTTTGGAGACGGTAGGAAGTTTTTTTACTGGTGTGGGGCAGCTTTGTCCTTTACAGTGATTGGGTTTATAGATTAAGCTAATAATGGATTCCAGCTGCAGAGCTTGAATGATAAGAAACTCCCTTCTAAAAAAGTAGAGACTTAGTGATCCACAGGGAGGATATGGCGCGGTAAGGGTTAGGGTTAGGCGTTAGACACTCTCTCGATGACCCCCCCACCCAGTTCGACGACTAGAGCAGTTGGTTAAGGGATCAAAGGCAATGCACGGGCCCACGCACGTTTGTTGGTATCTCTCAGATCCATAGTCAAACCAGTTTGTAGAACTTGGAGAACTAGGGTTAGCTTTTAGAGTAA
>NW_015150514.1:905941-908423 GCF_000732505.1 Cyprinodon variegatus
TAAACATTCTATGTTTTACATCTATTTATCCTCAGCTCTAGAAATGTTAATAGTGTTTTACTGCGGCCTGTTCAATAAACACAGTTTGTTACACAACATTTGAAACATAAATTAGTTTTAAATGATTCTACTGGATTGTTTTAACGTGGCTTCTGAGTCCTTCTGCTCAGGTGGGTTTTTGGCTGGATCCACAAGGTGCTGGTCTCTGAATGTAGGTACTATGACAAAACCAAACCTAATAACACGATGTTATCCAACAAAATGTCTGACATGACTTCTAAGAAAGCCAAAGTGTGATGAGATTATGAATGGCATTAATATTATTAATCTAAACATGACTCTTCCATATCTGTCAGTCACTGTATGCATGTCTACCTCCTTGTCTGCGTGTGTTTTAATATGCTGTAAGTTCTTCATTGTCGCTGTACCTTTCTAAATGGACCGCAGAACTATCCATGTTTTTATCTCATAGCTTGGGAGACGATATGCATTTATGCCAAAAAAAACAAAGACAACAAAGTCAAGAATTTTCAAACCAGCAATTTCCAGTGGATATTGTTCACCAGCACAGATGACAGGACGGCTTCAAAGCTGCTGAAGTTCACCTAAAAATGGACAAATTAATCATGAATGTGAGAATCTGAACATAAATTCAGAGACATATGAGTAGTTCACTCATAACATGATTTCTATGTAATACCGTTTTCAGTGTATTACATCAGAGTTTCTTCATTTTATTTTATACTCAGCATTGAGTGCATCGATGTTTTGGCCAAAAGGGCAAATATGTATAACCCCAGAGACCGCAAACACTCACATGCATGTTTAATTTCTGTTTGCATTCATTGCTATGGCCTACAAATGACCCCAAGCCTTACCAACACATGTCAATCATTTAACCTAACCTCCATTCACCCCCCAGCTCTAACCGTAACCCCCGCTCTATGAAGAGAACATCTCCTGCTGAAGACCAGCCGCCGCTTCCCACAAGTGCCTAGAAATCAAGAAAATGTTGCGTATTTCTCTGAGATTGTCCCGTACAGGTTAGCATAAAGAAGACCAAACACGACGTTACCTTTGGTAAACTTTGGTGATGTAGTTTTGTTTTATTAACAGAATACAACCTGTGCTCATTGAATAGATCTTATCCATCACACTGAACGTAATAAACATCCTAAATTCAGACAAATGATTCTTCTGTTAGCAGCTTTCAGAAAATGCTGTCTTATTCCATCCTTCTCCTGTCGGTGAGGCCTAAGTGTGCGAAGCTCAGAGTGGTGAATAAGCAGCTTCTGTCCCTCCGTCTGTGATGGAATCACTGCAACAACCACCTCACTGTCCTTTTTTCCAAAGACGGGTTATCTGCAGAACCGGAATAAAACATGTTTGGTTTGGTGTGATGGTGGTATGAATAAATTTAAAGAATTCATAGAATTAGAACAGTTAAAAATAAATGCTCATTCATAACAATAAATCTACAGAGCAGCAGCTGTGCATCTTTGTCTCGCTGACCCTCTTTGACCTGGATGGACTTCTGCTTGCTCTTCGGTTTGTTTGTTTTTTTGGGTGGATTGAAGTACTTCGATTGTGATTTGTGCCGCCCAGCAGAGCTGTCTGGCTTCATCCATTGTTCAGTCATCATCTGATTTACCTGAACTTGCATTGATTTGGTCAAAAATCTGCTTCGGTAAATTTTGTTGTCTGATATGCTCCATATATCCTCCCTGCATTGAGTCGGACATTTTGGACACAAACTCTGCTGGTGGCAGGTACCTCTCCTTTTGCAGGATTGAAGGCTGGACTAAACCAAAGCACAGCTGGACATGGCAGTTGGTATTTCTTGTTTTAAGCCGTTGATCTGCCCGTTTCATTTCAGTCTTGGAGTTCAGATCACCACGAAGCAAACCGCTCCATAAAGGACAGATCCCCATGAAGCAAACCGCTCCATAAAGGAAAGATCCCCATGTAAGTCTATAATAACACCAGGACAGTGCTAATGGTTAGCTGTGCTAATGGCATCATTAGAGAGGATGTCACATCCTGCTTGGTTCCTCTGCAGGAGAAAAGCTTGTGTGAAAGGTGACTCTCCAATAACAGAGGTTGGGGTTTAGTCCATAATGAAATGCTCTCCTTCCATCTTTATGTCATCGTCCTCCACCTTAAGGCCCTTACTGTGGAAAAAAACACACATCAAGATACACTTTGCTCTGCTTCACCATTCCGCTGTCCCCCTCTCAATCAAAAAGCACACATGTGATAAAAACATCTTCATGCTGGTGCAGCTTAGAAGGAACTAATGGGGTAAATGTGTGTTCAGAGTAAACATTACATAGATGTCCAGTACCTTGTTTGGGTGCCTTGACCCATTTATTTCTACTGTGTAGTTCTGCTCACTTTAGTCCAGCTCAGTCCATAGATCTCTTTCTATAGTTTCTTCTTGTGCAAATGCTGCAAAGCTGCCTCTCTGACAGTCAATCTCACA
>NW_015150514.1:909354-911258 GCF_000732505.1 Cyprinodon variegatus
AATGCTGATTTTATCAACATACCGGTCCCTGGCTTCTCTATTTAATGTGTCCCGGTAAATTCCAGATCCTTTTCTGGATTTTAACATCTTTTTTCTCTCTACTTCTACGTCTCTTCTTTCAACAACAACGTTGTAACAGAGCTATGTTTACGTTAGCGTAGCCGTCAATATGGCCGCCACGTCCCACAATGCAATGTGGATCCCGAGCCCTATTGGCTGTTTCTATGCTTATAATGAAAATGAAAAATCTAAAAAAAAAAAATAGAGTTTAGCACATTTTCCTATAGTAAGAGTTGTAGTCTGAACTAGATGGGGTTATCTATGTGTGCTACAAGTTTGGAGGCACTACAGTGATCTAAAGTGTAATAATTGGCTTTTTTTATGCTTAATAACAATGAAAAATGTAAAAAAAAAAAAAAACAGTTTAGCCCATTTTCCCAAAGTAAGAGTTGTAGTCTGAACTAAATGAGGTTACCTGTGTATCCTAGAAGTTTGGAGGCACTACAATGATCTATAGTGATTGATCATTTTATACTTATTCTAATAAAAAAAGCTTCACCAAGGAGAGGTGGATTATTATCAAATTCATTTCATGTGTATCTCATCTCATGTCATTCATATCACATTCATTGGATTCGAAAATAATGCTTTTCTGAGGAATTTCCAAAGCCTAGATGACAAATGGCTCCTCTATTCTATTATCAGAATAAGTATAAAATGAGCAATGACTGCACTCTAGATCACTGTAGTGCCTCCAGGATACACAGATAACTTCATCTGGATCAGACTACAACTCTAACTTTGGGAAGATAGGACAAACTGTTTTTATGGAGATTTATTAATTGTTATTATAAGCATATAATAGCCAATTATTACAATATAGATCACTGTAGTGCCTCCAGGATACACAGATGACCTCATCTGGATCATAATACAACTATTACTTTGGGAATATGTGCTAAACTCTATTTTTTTAGATTTCTTAATTGTTTTTATAGGTAAGTCAGGTGTGCAATAATCTCTGCAACTGGAAGGACTCTCCTTGGGTTTGAAAACTGCTAAATTGCAGCTTCATATGTAGAGCTTTTCCTTGGGTCAAATAAATGTTACTCCAGTACTGAAATCAGACTGTTTGTCATTCTCTAAGCTAAAATGTTGAATGACGTGAAAAGGCGAGAAAAGACAACATACAATTATTCTCTAAGTCGTTCTTTCTTTCACATAGTGAGCTTTGCAATATAAATGAGTCTGTTAGTGAATGGACAATATAAATAGGCTCTGCCTTGCCTTGTTGGAAAAGCATGGTTATGACCTGTTCTCAGCTCAGGAACTAGGACCCGTATGATATCTGGTTGTTCAATAGCTTTGCCTAAATAAAAGATTTAGATCTGACTTATCAAGATATTCCTGCAGAAAGGTCTGATGTTGCAGGGGAAGGTAATGAAAAGTGTTTGGAGAATGCTCTGGTTCTGATGCCAGGTTGTTTCAGCCTTTATCCAGTCTCCTGTAGAAGGGCTGGTTATATCACAGATTATTTGCATTACAACAAAGACAGTTAGCAAGGTAGAGTGAATACACAGACTTGTAGAGGGGAGGGGGGCTTGCAGGAAAACTGGAATTCTCCAGGATTTCTAGTGCTAATGCACTTTGCTCATGGCAGGAGAAACAGACAGTAAAAACCTGACGTTATTCTTCCGCATAACACGCTTTGCATGTTTAGTCAACCTGCTAGCGGCAGGGATGCGACAGCTGTAATATAAATTATTTTACTGCGATTGGATCTGCGCTCTCTCCAGTTCAGTCAGGCCGGGGTATTATAGTGCATACCCACTTCTGCTCCGCTGACAAGCTGCTATAACTTGAGAGAGGCGGTGTGTGCAAATTTGGAAAGCACAGAGGATGCT
>NW_015150514.1:913537-914846 GCF_000732505.1 Cyprinodon variegatus
CTTAATATGGTGCACAGCATACAACCTCAAAATGTTGTTTATTGTATTTATTTAGCTATTTATTGTATTTTGTTTATTAATGAGAACATTTCTGTAGAATTTTGGAGTCTTTGTTTTTATCCTTGTGGTATCGAAAATGACATCGAGTATCGAATGTTTTACTTAGTATCTGTATCGAGTTGACAACCCTAGTATTGACCCATAAAACACTTACCATGATGGTGTGAGTACGGTGCCTCAGAAGAAAGACCCGAACTGGGGTGAGTCTTTGGTTCTTCTAACCTCGGAGATGGCTGACATGCTTGCTGGTCCTCGTCCGAGTCGAGAAACGTAGAGTCAGCAGCGATAGATGATTTCAGCTGAAACTCCGCTAAGGGGGGAGCCTCAATGGTAGCAGAAGAAACTGTTTCCCCTTGGATCTCTGGACCATCTTCTGCTATGCTGAGATGCAGCTCGCTGGTGACAGAGCTGTCTTCTTCGGTTGGGAAAATAATGGCATCATAATCGACCTGGATGGGGAGGTCAATCATGTCTTCCCATGAAAGTTTAGCTGGAGAGGTTTCGTTTCCACAAACAAACTGTTTTTGCTCCATGGCTAACTTTCTATCAATCAGAATATCTACCTAAAAGGTGTGTGATATCTGAGAACGATGTCTGGCTGGTTTCGCTAAGGTTCGAACGTGCTTCTCAAAAGCGATCCGTCTCGATGAAAGGTCGGGAACAGATAAGAACACTGGGTGGGTTTATGCTCAGATCCCTTCCAAAGTCTGTGATGTCATCAGCAGTCTCTTTGTGACATCACATGCCAGGTGTTATCGAACATTCTAATCCCAACTGCCGAACACGGAATGCATTTTTTAAAATAGATTAGCTGTTTTTTTTAAACAATAACTTTCTTCTTTGTTCAATTTAGGTTATTTTTGGTTTTCTTTTACTGATCAGATAAAAGTTATTCAAAGAAAAATATATGCTTTGAAATGTAATTGTCCTTGAATACCTTTTAAGATTTCTCATAGTTTTGTATTTCAGTTTTAAAATCAAATGCAGACATTTATAAACAGTATTTAACTAAAGAATTACTGTCTTCAAAGACCTCATTACCTACCTTATACCACCCAAGAAGATTCAACACATGCTGGTAGCGATGTTGCTAGGCAACATAAGGTGGATCAGGTATAGTTTCCGTATTACATTTAATACAACAGTAGCTTGCTAAGCCCGAAAGCTGTGAGCTTTTTGAATTTGGGTGAGACTGAGGCCAGTTTGTAATGATTCCTGAAGCAACCTGCACCAGAGTCCAATAGGAAGT
>NW_015150514.1:916666-918654 GCF_000732505.1 Cyprinodon variegatus
TGAGCTTTTTGAATTTGGGTGAGACTGAGGCCAGTTTGTAATGATTCCTGAAGCAACCTGCACCAGAGTCCAATAGGAAGTGGATCAGACCATTTCAGCAAGTTAGACTCGATCCAGTTATTTGGTCTAGACCAGATTTTGCTGGGCTTAAATCAGACCTGCACAAAAGAAACAAACAAACTCCGGTCGATTTAGCATAATAGGGCTTATTAGTGCGTTTTATAAAGCTATGTGCCACAGAAAGTGCTTTAGAAGAAATCAGCTGATTATAACATTCAAGACACAAAACTAAACAGATATGGAGTATAATTATAATACGTTACCAGTCATGCAATTAAAGACTACAAAAAGTAGAAGCTAAAACCAACACCCCAGATGTGTCAATTGTCTGTCTGATGTTACGTGGTTCGTTGTTCCATTTTTAAGGACCTGCCACAGCAAAGCCCCCTCATCTTTTTTCACAGCCTGTATTGGACTGTTCATGATGGGGTTAAGCTGTTAACTCTTCATGATCTTATCCATTTCTTCGACTGTACCTGGGTTTAGGGGACACTGCCAAACTGGTGCTTGAACTCCCCCTTCTATGAGGTGCATAAATCTTGGTACCAATTCGCCACAGTCATTTATAAATTGACTAGCTGAGGCTATGATCTGCCATACCTTCTCTGTCCCAGCTGCTCTGTCACCTCTCGTATATTAACTGACTTATACCATTGTTGTAGCTCTGTGTCTGTAAAAGTCACATTGCTTTTCACAATCCTTGATACCATTTTCTACAGCCTTCTTGGGCTTTCTTTGGACTCACCTGCCTAACTCTGCTCAGTCTCTAATGTATTATAATTATACTCTATTGTAGGATGAGGTGTCTTCCTTGCTGGCTAGTTCTCTGTGTGGATTCCTGGGCTTGGGCTCTGTGTGGATTTCTTCTTTCTTCATAATATTTCCTTGAGGTCGTAACACTATACTTCATTTTCTATTTATGCAAGAGTAGTCTGTCTCACCGGCTCGGAGGTATCTGGATGGGGCCCCAACTCTCTTCATTTCAGCTCATACTACTGAAAGAGTTTGACCTTTGTCCAGATGTTTTTTGTAGCAGGGATGAGTGCAAACTACTGATCACTATCTTTTTTGCCTGGGTCTGGTCATTTGTGATCAAAAAAGCCCTTTCCTCCACCCACTCTGTTAGAGGTTACTGCAAAGGACCTGGCTGACAGACTTAAGTCAGCGTCTAACTGTCATGATCTGCCCTGATAGTTGACCTTAATTGTTATTTTCACTCACCTGCCTAACTCTGCTCAGTCTCTAATCATCACTCATCTCCTCCATCTGCTCGTTTTGCTTTATCTATGGGTCAGCCCAGCTATCAGGGCCAGATCATCTTAGTTATCCACAGCAGCATGTTTCTGTTTCGGCATGTGTTTTGGGTTAATAGACGTTTTGAGCTTTCCCACTGTCTGTCTCACCTAAAATACTGGGTCCATCTTACCACATTTTCTGACACTAACAACCTAACTCCCTTTCATACTGTCAGTTGTTGTGGTTTACAAAGTACTGTAATTCTTACCACTCATTACAAGGACGATACACAATGGGATATCCGTTTTCAGTCGACACCTTGTTGTCACCTCAATGCCTCGCCCATCCCCCTCTCACTTCCTTAGGGCTACAGCTTAGTTATCAACCTGTGTCCTTGGATCTTTAGATATATAAGGTATTACTGCAAATAGGAACCCTGTGAAATCCATCTGCTTGGGTGAACAGAATCCATTGACCAACTAACTGTCTTCTTCCCAGAGCCACATTCAAAAACTCAATATCAACACATCAAACTTAACTTTAACATGCTTTATTAATATGTTGCTAACAGGGAATAGCAGCATCTACATTTAGCATAGTTATAAGTTCAAATCAATGGCAATATAATGTTAACTGAACTGACTTAGACTTAGACAACTTCATTGAAAAACAAAAATTCTTAAATTGCAGCA
>NW_015150514.1:920325-922154 GCF_000732505.1 Cyprinodon variegatus
CTAACAGGGAATAGCAGCATCTACATTTAGCATAGTTATAAGTTCAAATCAATGGCACTATAATCTTAACTAAACTCACTTAGACTTAGACAAACTTTATTGGAATTTTGTACACAGGGTATATACAAAACAAAAATTCTTAAATTGCAGCAGTGATAAAATGTAAAAATGGTCAAATGTAACATAAGACTGAGATATGATTTAGAGTTTTCCAACATTCTGCACTTTTTCACTTTTTTTTTTCTCCATTTCATTCAACATTCAAAAGTCTAATGGCAGCTGTTTTCATATCTGCTGGAGCGACATCAGATGCTTTGAAGCCTCTTCCCAGATGGCAGCAGGGAGAACAGTCCATGGTGGGGGTTATTGAAACCCTCACGTTAAAATGACTACTGAAGGAAATTCTTTCAAAATTTAGGCAAGGGAGCTGACATCTCATATTCCAGGTGTAATAATTGTCTATAGGGAGAAAATCTTCCCGTTTTCTTAGTAAAGGAGGTTGAGCACAATACTCACAGTTGTCAAGTAACATCCATCCATTTTCTGACACCCTTTATCCCAAGTGGGGTCGTGAGGATCTCCAGCTGTCAACGGGCGAGAGGCGGGGTACACCCTGGACAGGTCACCAGTCCATCGCAGGGCAACACAGAGACAAACAGGACAAACAACCATTCACTCACACCTAAGGAGAATTTAGAGAAGCCAATTAACCTAACTGTCATGTTTTTGGACTGGGAGAGGAAGCCGGAGTACCCGGAGAGAACCCACGCATGCTCAGGGAGAACATGCAAACTCCATGCAGAAAGACCCCGGGCTGGGAATCGAACCTGCAACCTTCTTGCTGCAAGGCAGCAGTGCTGTCAAGTAACATGTGAATATTATTTTAAATCCAGAGAAAAGTGAGAAAAGTATAATTCAAAATTTAATCCTGAAAATCCACACCAAAATGAATCATCAGATTTGTCAATGTGAAATAAATAATCTGTTCAGAAATTCGAATAGTAAATCCAAACAAAAATCAAGGAGGAGAAGATTAATTCCACATCCTCTGTGAGTCAGTCCTCAACTTCACTGATCAGGTAGAAACACCAACAATTATGTCGAGTTGTCATAATCCTCTCAATGTTGGTTGGAAAATAGAAAAAGCAAGAAGGGAGGCAAACCAGCTCAACTTTTTAAACCCATCAGAATGGTAAATTCCCTTCTAGGCTGCCAACGTTGAGTTAATCCATTGCTGGGGGCAAAGAATGAGCCAAATAGGACAGAATCCTGCTTCCTTTATATACCCTTCAACTTCTGAGAGACTTCTCAGCCTATGAGAGATGCCAGTGAAACCTACATGTCCAGTATTAGCCAGAATGCTAATGTATTGACCTTAAAAGGATTTCAATGATTCTGACACATGGTTCCCACAAGACGCTACAGCCCCATCTTAATTCCTGTTTCTCCATTAGCCTCCTTTGCTCCCTATTCTCATCTAACTGATTATATTATTCTTAAAAGATTATGATACTTGACTATAGCTTTGATAACGATTACAATACCTGACTACAGGTTTATAAAAGGACATTCAAAAGATTTGGTACCTCTTACGAGGTTTTAATTTACCTTAGAAAGATTACGATACTTGACTACACTTTGACATGTATATATTTAACTTTGCATGCATGGTCCTATACTTCTTTTACACAAATACCTTCTATGCTCATTGTAGATCACACTTTTGGCTCAAGGCCTGATGATAAAAAAAAAAATTTCTTCTACTGATGACAGAATGCACTATTGCCCTAATTATTGAGTTTGAAACTTAAACTGACCTCAACAATACT
>NW_015150514.1:923714-926608 GCF_000732505.1 Cyprinodon variegatus
AATTCAGGCTTCAGCCCTTTTATAGTCTTATGAGAGTTTGTTTCAGATTAGTGGAGCGCAGGAACTGAATGTTGCTTCTCCATGTTCAAGGTCCAAGTTTTTTATTTGCCATTCGTGCTTAACCAGCAGTCAGGCCCATTTGAATTCTTGTGCAAAAGTCTGAGTCACAAACTTAAAAATTTTATATAACATATAAAATAGACAATACAAGCAACAATTAAAATAGCAAATATAAGAATATAGAAAATAGAGTATAATGATTGTACCATAATAGTTTAATCACTATCAAATAAATATACTATCCTGGAAGCTCGGAGAGAGAAATTGCACGTTATCAAGGTGAGGTGATATTTAGTAATTTTCATATGTCATTAGTCTGACTGTGGCTGGGAAGAAGCTGTGTTTGAGGTTATTCATGAAACGTTTGTGTCTGAGCAGAGAGTGAGCGGGTGGAGTGAGTCTCTGATGATCCCCTTCTCTCTTTTCTGACAGTGCTTTATGTACAACCTGTCCAAAGAGGGAAGTTCTGTCCCAATAATCCTCTCCATGTTCTATAACCCCCTGCAGAGCCTTCTTCTCTGCCTGTGGGGTATTCCCATACCACACTGAGAATGCTCTCTACCAGTCCTCTGGGTGCCTGGGTGAGAGGGAGGTAATTCAGGCCAGCTTTTATGAGCAGCTTGACAAAATTCTATTTTCTGGGCTTTTTCACTGTGGCTGCGGTGTTGCAGGTCCAGCTAAGGTCAGAGGTGATCTGCAGTTCCAGGCATCTGTAACTGTCAGCCCCCTCCACCTTAGTCCCTTTGATAGAGAGAGGCCAAAGAGGAGGAGGATTGCAAGTGTAGAATTACTTCCCTGGTCTTTTCTGTGATGAGGATGATATTGTTCTCCTCTCCACAGACAACAATGTTGATGACCAGTGCCTCGTACTTTGACTCATCTCCCCCTTTATAAGTCTAGGATGGTGGTTTCATCAAACCATTTTGTGTTGGTGTTGCTGTCCTGGTTGGAAACACAGGCATGCTGATACACAATGAAAAGTTTAGGGCTTGTGGTGACCCTGTGCTAACTGTGAGCACAGCAGACACTAGTCCTCCCCCTTCACCACCAGTGGTCTTTCAGCCAGGAAGTCCAGAACCCAGTTACAGGTTGGAAGCACAACTCTGCACCATTTACATAAATATAGAATCTCTCAGGGAAATTTAGAGATTTCCACCTCTGTCTTTATAGCGAATGGGGGAATTGAGGAAAAACAGCCTGCACATTTATAGTTGTTTTGTGTGGCAGAGTTACTGCCACCCTCCTTAAGGTTGCTTAATGCTGGTGACATCATTCAACTAGTTGTAAGTTGACGTATTATCACAAAAGTTATAACATTCAATGAAAGTTGAAATGTTAGTTATTGTTGGTTTAAAGCAGGGGTGGGCAACTCCAGTCCTTGAGCGCCGATTTCCTGAAACATTTAGATTCATCCTTGGTCCAACACACTTGAATCAAATGGTTGAATTACCTTCCCAGTATGCAATCAATGTCGCCTGTGTTTTTAATTATCTATTTACTTGATTCAGGTGTGTTAAGTCAAGGACATATCTGAAAGTTCTAGGATACAGGCCCTCCAGGACTGGAGTTGCCCCCCGCTGGTTTAATGTGTTTGTGGTCTGAACACTCATATTCTCATCCAGGCAATGACCACATCCATAAGAACTTGTCTCCCGCACTGGAGTTACTGCTTCAATGAAAAAAAAAAACAACAAAAAAAAACTTTGGAAATAGTTCTGCTCTCTTTTTTCTTTTCTTGTTTTATAGGTTCCCAATGTTCAACAACCTATGATGATCCAGAGCTGCTGAAATCAGTTATTGCTTCAGTAAACAGTGCTCTGCTGTGTGACGTCTACATCCCTCCGTAGATGCTGGTCACATTTTGCTTTTTAGTAATAGTCTGAGTGACAAAGCAGATAAAAATCAATTCAGCAAAATTTAGAATTAAGCATCAAGACCTGCATTTTGAACATAGCCTCAATAAAAATGTCTCTTTTGGTCTCTAGGTTCATGCTGCAACATAGTAGATTCTTGCTAAAAGCAAACCACTATGACTGCAATTACCAACTGATGCTGCAGAAAAACATCTGCTGCATCAGCAGCATCATGAAATGTCTGTTCATAACATGTCATCTCAAGGAACTTTACAGAGACAATTCAACCAGATTAAACAGTCACATTAGTTCAGAATTTTCTATCTAAGAAAAACCAGTTGATTGTATCAACTCATCAATTCTACAACAATCCCTCACACCAAGCATACATGTAGCCAGTTAGAGTCACTGTAAAAGCTGAGCCCATAGCCACATCTAGAAGAAAAATAGGACTACACTGGAAAACAGGGCAAACTCTGTCATCTATAATTTAAGGTGTTGAAGGCAGCAGCACAACTGATACTTCTACCCAGGATGGAAACACAGCATAACAGAAACAGATCAGATGAAGCTACTATGATTAGAAAAAACAGAGAGAGCATAGAATTAGTGGTTGAACTAAGAAATACCACAGAGTGGGAGAATGGAGATAGAATGAAGCAAAATGATGAAAAGTGAAATCTATGTCCTCCAGCAGTATAAGCCTATAGCAGCATAACTGTAGAGATATCTCAGGATAACCTGAGCCACTTTATCTAAACTCTTTATTTAAGAAGAAAGTTTTAAGCCTAACCTTATAAGTACACAGGGTGTCTGTGTTATGGTTCTCCCCTTTTGGACTTTGAGTTTTTAGTTTTCGGTTATCTAAGTATTTCTGTTTTATTGATCTTTGATTTTTGGTCCATTTTGTGTTATATTTAAGCAGCCTTAAGTTACTGTCTGCTGCCCCTTTGTGCCTGTCTCCTTTCCCCTAGCTCCCTT
>NW_015150514.1:927519-929540 GCF_000732505.1 Cyprinodon variegatus
CAGCACCTGTATACTCTGCCTGTGCAGTTCTTCAGTGCTGGTTCCTTGTTGTTTATTGGCTCATCATGGGTGTTTTTTCCTGTTTTTTTGTCTTCTAGTGTTTTGTTCTTGGATTTTTTTTTTTCTGATACTCTTTGACTTCATTAAACCTGCAAAAACTAATCTCTGCCTCCCTCATCTCTGCATTTGGGTCCTCAACCAACGTCCACCCCCACGCTGATAATCTGCCTCACGGACTAAAACTGGTAGTTGGTTCCACAGGAGTGGAGCCTGATAACTAAAAGATCTGCCTCCAGTTCTACTTTTAGAAGTAAACCTGCAGATTGAGAGTGAAGTGTTAGGAACCTAAGTTGCAATCACATTTCTATCAGATGGAGCTTGGTTATTTAGGGCTTTATATGTGAGAAGGATGATGTTAAACTATTCTGGATTTAACAAGAAGCCAATGAAGAGAAGCTAAGATAGAAGAGATATGATCTCTCTTTTAAATTTTCATCAGAACTCTGGTTGCAGCATTTTGGATCACCTGAAGGCTTTTAATTAAAGTGTGTGGACTTCCTGATTAAATAATTACAATAGGCCGACCTTGAACTAGTTTTCAGCATCACCCCTGGACAGGATATTTCAAATTTTAGAAATTTTCAGAATTTGAAAGAATGAGATTCTAGATACAGTATCTTTGATATGGGATTGAGATGACAGATCTTGATCAAAAAAATAACATCAAGATTTTTCACCTTATTTTATGTGATCAATTTAATCTCATCCAGACTAATCAGCTTCTTTTTCAGAGACTCTGGTACAAAGAAAATTACTTCTGTTTTGTCTTTAATAATCATTGAAAAAGTAGCTAAACCCAGACCAACCTTAAAAACACTGTTGTAAACACATTTTAAAGGCCATGATCAGGCAGCCAGATCTACAGAATTAGAACATCCTTAGAACACAACCCATTTGGACCACAAGGAAGAAGTAAAATGACCTTAAAAAGCGGGTTATATTTTCCTCTGAGTGTATTTGATGGAAACAGAGCAACACAAATCTATTTGGCAGAGCAAACACAGCAACAAACAACATTTAAAACCTCATTGGTCACTGTACAGCTTTTCCACAGCACCCTCTTCCAGTTTCATGGTTTGCTGCAGCTCAGACATCAATGTTCTCTCTTCTCGCTCGTCTCCATCCAGCACAGCTCTCCGTGTCCAACATACCTACACAGAAAAAAATTGGAGTATCATTTACAAACCATAAACCTTACTTGTATCTGTTTCTTTCCTAGTAATCAAGATCCTTATGCAAGTGCCTCCAGCCAGAGATTCGTGGAACAAGGGATTCCTCTGTTGCCTGGCCAGTTCTGCTCTCCTGCCTGTTCACCCTCCAACACCCTTTTTTCCACTCAAAAATAGTGAGGAATGATCTGCTCGGGACTAACAGTCACTGCCACTCTCTGAAACCCTGTCATCTTCCCTGGAGAAAACCTAACAGCTTTTTGAGTCAGCTTCTGCTCTCCTCTTACTCACCGGCCTCAGTCTTGCTTTCAGCAGAAAACTTGCATTCCAGTCCGCCAGCTCCCGTCTCATCCATCCACCCTCTTATAAAATAAACTCTCTTTGTTGATACCTTATCTCCGTGGTTGCCCTCCTTTCAGAGCCAATAACCTTTGGTAATGACATTTACTTAGAAAAAGCTTGATAATTTTTTCCACAAGAAATTCTTTGTTAGATTTCACTCTAAAATCTAAGTGAAATCTAAGCTTCTACTTACAAAGAACAGTTGGTTTAACAAAAACAACTCGACTAAATTTCAATACCAAATTTTTCCTATCAACAAAAGATGTACTTTTGTTTTGTTAGTAAAATTTACACAGAGAGGCACAGAGAACTATAACCATGCACACAGAAAGGGAATCTAAAGAAGCCAATTAACATAACAGTCATGTGTTTGGACTGAGGGAGGAAGCTGGAGTACCTGGAGAGCATGCATGTAAGCAATATTTTATACTTCTGACCCAAACATGGTCA
>NW_015150514.1:930098-933133 GCF_000732505.1 Cyprinodon variegatus
TTAAGTGTGTTAAAAAATGGATAGAAGGATTTTCAAGTACATTGCAATTTGGAGTAATTTTTACATAAAAACCATAGCAATATTTACAGAGCCAAAAAGGCCTTTGTTCATTGTGCAAATGTCTTTTCTGGAGAACAGTGTTTTCTTCCCTTTATGGTGCTGGTGGCTGCCATGCCGCAGTGACTGCAGCTGTTCGCAGGATCTTGGTGAAGCTCCCATAAACAAAACAACCAGGCTGCCCAGAATCTCTCCCAGGGAGGGTTTTGGCTGTCCTGTCTGAGGAAGTGTCTCTCAACATCTGTCCTCTCTGTCATTGTGAGTTCAGACAAATGCTGCAGAAACATCGTAATAAAAAGAGAAGGAATAATGAAGTATTAATCATTAAGCTGTATAGTTTTCACCTTGTATAATTTGGTTTACATCGCATAATAAATGGTAAGATCTTTTCATTCATAAGAAAATAATTTTGCTTTCCTGTTAATGTTGCTGCGGGTACATTTATGAGCAGTTGAAATTGTTTTTGACCTAGAAATGTGAATTAGTAATCACAAACATGTGGATTAAATAAAACATTAAAACGGGTTTTTATTTACAAAGCTAAATAAGCCCAGTGAGTCAGACTGAAACTTGTTAAATTATGATTTGAATTTTTGATTTGTTTAAATATGTTGTTGCCCAATCTGTAGAAATACCTCCAGCATGTCCTTCTGTAACTCTGTTTGTTAGTAGAATTGAAATGTTTATGAAAATGTGCAGCGTTACCAGATAAAGTTGGAAATAATTATCCTCTCCTTCAATCTTGGTATGCAGTCAAATCCTTACATCTCCTTCATATTCGATGCAATCAGCTGTAGGTTCAGAGCATCTGGTACATAAACAGAAGAAAGTAATCTGTTTTGTCACTTTTGTCAATATGCTCTTCCCGCCAGTCTGCTGCCCCAGAGATTTTAAATGCAATTGAGAGGAAAAGAGCTGCAGTTATTATTCTTTCAATACAAACATCTGACAGAAGTTTTTGCATTTGTGCTTGCTCACTCGTGTGCTCCATCTGCTTTATGAGCCTGAGAAAACCGACTATCCTGTCGTGTTTCTAAGGAGAACCTGTAAACAGTTCTTCTGAGTTTCTGTGGCTTGCTCCAAGTCTTTCCGCACTCTTTACTTAAATAAATATGTTGTTCTCAAACTGGTTTTCTGCACATTTGTCTCTAAAATAGTTTGGTATAGAGAGGAGGGGGGGCGATCTCTTTATTTGCCACTTTTCCAAATCGTATTCAGTTCACTTTTGTGGCACAAACATGGTGGAGTATCTTCTGGCATCTGGATCTTTCCTCTGTCACAACCTGAGTGTAATAGCTGCGGTGAGCTTGTGCTGGATAAGTGTGCTTTGGTAGCCTGTGCCTTATGGAGTTTTGCCCTGTATCTGGTATCTTGGGATGACTGCGGCTCTTCGTGCCAGAGTCTACCATCCCTTTGTGGGCTTAGGTGCTCTGGATGGCAGATCTTATACCGTTCTCTCCTACCTCACAAAGGTACACCCAAAAGTTACAAACAAACACATTTGTTGCCATGGTTACCTAATCACATTCACTATGCAGCAAAACTTGAAGGTCATCCAGAAACAGGCTGCTTTAGCATTACTTCCATCTGCTGAGAGTAGCAGAGTTTTGTTCAGTTTCAGATCGGTCCCAGTTTTTAAGGTCTGGTGACAAAATTATTTTTTGATTCTTAATAATAATAATTTTTTTTCCCCTTTACGTAAAGCAACACTAAAATGACCTGTGAAGCGAAGGCGCTTTAATCCTTTTGTGTTGAAGACGAACCAAGTCCATGTCTGATACACGCAGTTTCTGTTCCTCCAATATTCTGCATGTTTATTACTAAACTGCTTATTTACCAGACAGAGCCAACTGTGGAACTAGATTACCGTAAACTTTTCTAACATAGGAAGTATGTATAGATCAGCGTTTCTATGCTATGTTTAATGTCTCCTTCTGTGTCCTTGAACCTCAGTTGGCCTCAGCAGAAGGCTGCTCACACTGAGCCTGGCTCTGATTCTACTGGAGGTTTCATCATGTTAAAGGGAGTTTTTCCTCTCTTCTGTCCCTACATGCATGCTCATAGTGAGGGATTGCAGTAGAGAAGGCATGTTCAAAGTCCTGCAGGTTTTAGAAGTTTCCCTTCTCCAACACAGCTAATTTCCATTGGCAGCGGATTAAAAGGCTTTTGTTGAATTGCAATCATCAGAATCAGCTGTGCTCAAGCTTAGAAAACCTCAAAACCTGTAAAACAGGGGTAATTAAGAAGCGAGTTTGGACAATGGATATGCCTGCTATAGAGTCAATCTAATACCTAGTGTGTCCACCTGCTCATCCAGGAGGAGAGAATCCTTCAAAGTCAATGGCTGGATGCAATCAGCTGGTTTTCCTATTGATAAAAAATCTTTGAACCTTGAATCTGACTGGATAATCTGGTTGAATTGGATCTATAACGAGATCTGAGGTAACATGAATTGGAGCTATAGAAAAAAAAAAACAAGATACAGCAGAGATACATTATCAATCTTTTTACCACAACTTTTTTTTGAAAAACAAATATACAAAATCTGAAAAAGTACCACAGATATTGTCCTTTGTCCTTGTTATATTTTCCCCTGTGTTTTATGTATCTGCATGTGTTTCACTTTTTGATTTAAATCACAGAAATGAATTTTTAAACAGTTCTCTAATAGATTAGTTCTGATAAATGGACATTTGATAAGAGTGCAGATTTTTTGCTGGCACTGGTATTTCTCCAGAGAGAGGTATTGCAAAGGAAAATGCTGTGGGATTAACCTCGTTCAGAACCAAGTGCAAAACTTCTCATTATTCATTCTTCCACCTGTCAATGTGAAGCATTACTGTCTCCTCCAGTCTTGACATGCACTTTCCAAAGCCACAAGGGGCCTTTCGTTGAAGTGCTGTTCCTTCTCAGTGATGTTAAATGGCTCATTAGTAAGGCTAAGGTGTCATGTTCTGAAGGACAAATGAATTGGTTCT
>NW_015150514.1:933685-940409 GCF_000732505.1 Cyprinodon variegatus
CATACTTTTTCACTTTTACTTGAGTAAAGAGGTCAAGTTGATACTTCAACTTTTACCAACTGCAGTATCTATACTTCTACTAAAGTAACAAACGTGTGCACTTTTAACACCACTGCTGATTGCATATCACAATTTGCATATATTAAATTAAATATGGATGCACAGTGATGGAGATTTCTTAGTCTAACAATATTAACAGACTGGTAACATCTTTACCGTTGTCAGGGTGTATGATTCCTAGAGTGAAACTATGAAATAATAATAATTAAAAAAAAAATTACCCATGGATATACTCATTATTTGTTAAACTATCTAATATTGTTTTACAATGATGTTACTTGCAAGATATTAACCTAAAGGTCATGTGCAATTCCTTTTGGGGAATTTTCAGAAACATAAAAAAGGGGGTTCATAAAGATGAAAAAGATGCTTTCTTCAGAACGAAGTAAATAAGCCTGAAAATCCCACTCCTTCTAATCATGAGAGTTTATAGTTGAAAATTACTAAAATAGTAAACAAACAAGAGCTGATGTAGTTAACCTTGAATAGTCGAAGGGGGATGGGAACAGATTAAATGGATACAATATGATGTTTTGGTTAGCAGAATGATAACTATACAAAAAAGGAGAACAAGATTGCAAATGTAGGAGAAAAGACAAGAATCAGACAAATGACTGAATGCCTCTTAAATAATTTAAATGGATGCACCACCCAGGTTGAGACGTTGTAGAATTGCTAACGCTCCAACAGAGAGAAGATGGGAGGAAAACAAGCCGAGGTGTAAGGAAATGTATATCAGTTGATAATGTATAAGGATATTTTATTAAGCTGTTGGTTAAAAAAAAGTGAAAATGTCTGGTTTCTTCTCAATGTTGCCGAATTGTGTAAGAAGTGACATTTGTTTACTCTCCACTTGTGTTTGTTTTATGACAGTATCCGTCATGAAAATCAGTTCCTTTTAGCATATATATAAAAAATACAAAGTTTATCAAACAGTAAACTGACTAAGCAAAAAAAAACTTTAGCCTGCAGACGAAACAGATATTAGGCCTTCTGCTGTTGTAACAATAAACAACCTACCCTCCATCTCATTTTAACTGGATGCCCAAACATGTATAAAACAGCTAGCACTTAGAGGAAACGCTCAGCATCTTTGACAGGAGCCTTTATAAAAGCAAATAGTTGTAGTAGACAACAGCTCTTGTTGTCTTTATTCAGGATAAATGCAGATAAGTCAGGGCGAGAGACCAAGCAACTTGGAAAATGTTATGATAAAAAAATATCTGACATGTTTTTCTATCAATTAAGAAATGTGGAAAAAAAGGTGTTTTTTCGCTCCCATATTGTGAGATCTCACAATGTAGAAGAGTCCTTATGACGTACATCATCATCAATTTTTTACGTGATTGTCCCTTTGCATAAGGCACACTTCTAGTAAAACATTTCATTAAAATCCTTTCATAACTTTTCAAGTAATCCTGCCAACCAGCTGATGTACCAATGGGCCGTTCAAACTGAGCATATCCTGTTATGATCTGAGGATTATTTGGCAACAAAAATTCTCTGAAGATGTCACGTTTTAAGTTGACAGACTCTGAATAAGAGCAATCACGGAGACAAAGAGCAGTTAAGAGATTTTATTGAAGGTTCTGGTAGGTTTAGAGAGGATTCCCGGCTGGCAGGGTTTTCTGGGTTCTGCTGGAAGAGGCGAGGTGACAGATGAGCAACAGGTTGGTGCTGGTTTAAATGATGAGGGGTATTGTAATTCACAGAGAAGGAGGCTTTGCGTCAGTTTGAGGAGGATGTGACCAGTGGTCCATGCGGATGGTGCAGGTCTGGTTGGTGTTACCGATGGTGGTGTCAGAGGGTGGACAGGCAGTTGAGCTCAGGCAGGGCTTAAGCAGATCAGAGGCCTGTAGCCTCACGGATTCCTGGAGGCAGACTGGAAGTGCCTCTGGCGAGAGTCCAGAGTGAGGTGAGTTCTATGGAGTGGTTTCGGGCTTGGGATCCAGGGTTCTGTGATGAAGGCAACAGAGAGCCGGATTAGGATCTGGGTAATTTTGAAAGCAAGGCTAGGTAAAGGATCAGTTTGTACCACACAGAAGCACTAACGAACTGACACCCTCCTCCTGGTTCCAGCTTCTTAAGAAGGGTGGTAATCAGCTCACATGAAGAGCACCTGCCTGTCCAGCCCTGCTGATGAGAGAGAAAGGAAAAACCGGGCCTGCAGCCAGACCTACGAGTATGACAGAAGAAATTCTGTAAGCAGGCTTGATATCTTAGAAATGCACGACATAAATGGAAGATACTGTTTCATGGTGTTTTAATGCATCTGTGGTCCTTACACTGCTTCTCCTGAAGTCTGAGAATTAGCTGGACTCTCCTCTTCGGGACCCTGGCATAGGCCTTCCCAGGGAGGCTGAGAAGTGTGATCCCCCTATAGTTGGAACAAACCCTCCATTCTCCCCTCTTATGCATGGGAACCACCAAACCGGTTCTTCCAATACAGGGGCACTGTCCCCGACCTCCACTTGAGGTAGAAAAAGGTGTGTCAGCAAGACAGCCTGACAAAATCCAGAGCTCTGAAGTACTCAGGGCAGATCTCATTCACCCTTGAAGCCTTGCCACCGCAGAGTTTTTTGACCACCACAACACTTTAGCCTGGGTGATAAATGAATCCAAGCTTTTCACCACAGAAGGCTTTTCAGCCACATTGAAGAGATCCTCAAAGTATTCCTTCCACAGTTCAACAATGTCATCTTTCAAGGTCAGCCGCTGTTCGCTCCCACTAACAGCAGTGTAGGCAAAGCGCTGCTTCCTCCTCTGAACGGTTTGCCAGAATCACTCTAAGGCTAGCTGATAGTCTTCCTCCATGTCCTCTCCAAACTCCTCCCAGGCCCTATTTTTTTTTGCCTCAGCAACTGCCCAGGCAGCGACATGCTTGGCCTCATGATATCTGCTTTCTGTTTCAAGAGTCTCACAAACCAACCAGGCTCCATAAGCCTCCTCCTTCAGCTTAAGCATCCCTTACTGTCAGTGTCCACCACCTCTTGCTTGGGACTGACAAGTCTGTCCGGCCTCCTCCTCTTCCAGCATATCTAGCTCACCACCAAGTGTTGATCGGTGGACAGCTCCTTCCCTCTCTTCACCAAAGTGTCCAATACCAGTGGCCGAAGGTCATAAAATATGAATACAAAGTCAAGCATTAACCACAGGCCAACTGTTGGGGTGCCAAGTGCACCATTGAATGTCCTTATGCTTGAAGACAGTGTTCACTAGGGACCCTCTGTGACTTGCACAGAAGACCATTAATGAAACACTGTTCTGGTCCGTTCCTTCCAATCACATTCCTCCTGCTGTCGTTTCCTAGATGGGTGTTGAAATCCCTAGAAGGGGCCCTATCCAAAAACCCAGCAAGGATACTAAGAAGGTCCGGTACTCTGTACTGTGGCCGCAACAACAGTCAGACACCTGTCCACTACCTAACCGGTGTCCCTCTACCGCCTGCAAAAGCTCAGGCTCCATCTCCCTCAGGAGTAACATCTCCAATCCCCTGTTTAAGTCCCTTTAAGTTGGCACCGGTCACTCCTTGTTCTCCCTGCAGGTAGTGTGCCTAGTAGGGGATGGCCTCGCATCACTACTTTTGGTTGGGACAGCCACAAGGAAGAGCCACCAGGCCCTCACTTAAGAACCTCAACCCCAGGCCTGATTTTAGGGTGGGGTCCCGGCTCCGCCATACCAGGCAATGTCATGTGACTTAATTTCTTAGTTTTCAACGGCTTTTTAACCGTTCTTTGACTGACCCACATTCCAGTGCCTGTTTTCCTTGGGAGACCCTACCCGGGGCATTTAGGGCCCCAACAACATATCCTCTTTGATCATCTAGGCTCTGAAACCCCTCCACAATGTTAAGGTTAACACAGGGGTCTATTCTATTCTATTCTTTTCTTAAATTCTATTCTCATATTTTGCTGGAGTTTCAGTTTTTGGAACGACTTACTGAAGTAAAACAACTCTAAAGTGATTTAGGATGTGCTGCGAGGCACCTGAGCTGCACTAAGACAGTAAATTATTGAAATATTTTAACACCTAAAGGATCGTGACACATGTCTTTAATTCATACGCTTAAAATACAAACTTGTTATTGACAGAGAATCTACTGTTCAGCTAGTGATAACACACCTTGAGGAGCCAAAATGTAGGATTGTAGCTCTGGACGTTTAAACATATTCATCAATCTAATCTCTGCTCAGCCCGCAGAGGGATGTTGCAGGATCAGCCATAGCTTGTAGCTGTAAACAGAGGTGTGGATGTAGAAACATAAGAGCTCTTATTGACAGAAATTGTTCATTGCCGGAAGGTCTGGAGGAGTGCAGGCTGCTGAAAATCAACAAATGACACAAACAAAAATTTGCATGAAAATGTTTCCCATCATAAATGTGGAGGGTAGGATGACCAAATGTTAACCATTGAGTGAAGTTATTTAAAAACGGCATGCCTCTGGAAACCTTTTAGTATCCCTTGAAAACATCTTTTCCTTTTTTAATTCTGCACAATACAGTGATTAAATGTCCTCTTCTTCGGAGAGACGTTAGTTTCAGCACTTTTACTGGTGGAAAGACGGTCTCTCTGTCACACTGGTTTAAGTAAGAAAGAGAAATACCTCCTGGCTTCACTACATTGGTCATATTGATTGTTTAGCTGGCAGCAATTTTATCAGCAGGAGATGTGTTTTATGATGGGAACTCTACACATTCTCTATCATAAAATGGATCTTTATGGTGTATTTATGGTGTATTTGTCTTTGGAAATAGGAAGCTATTGGGATAACTTGGCAGTCGTTTTTCATTTATTTCTTATTTCCTTCTATTCACATCACACCTTTTCTCTATTTGCAACCTTGTTTTATCTTTTCTTCTTTGCTGCCAGTTCAGAGGCAGAAATCAGTTCAGAGGGAGAAATAGATTGTCTTCGATGTTGGAGGAACAATTTGTATTCATAAAATGAAGTAATAGACCATTAAATATTCTGTATAGAAGTGCTGTCTGTTTCAACTTTGGTCAGGGAGATAAGAAGGAGATGAGTCCTGATAGCATCGTTTGTCGAATCACCAGTGGCCCTGTAGGGGATTTACAGTTCCCAGTATAGCACATTCTCCGTTCTCTGGTGGTCTTTTACAGCTTAACAAACAGCTTCTAATATAGCTGGACTGTGCACTGTCTGATGGCATAAAGGCCTGCTGTTACTGACACTAATTATTCAGAGAAGTCACCCACCTCCAAATGTTGGCTTGGTTTAATCATCATTAGCAAACATAGTGATGGCCCATTGGAGTGACAACAATCTTGAGGAATACGTCCTTACTGGGTGTTTAACATTTCTCTGCAGACCTTCCATTCTCCAAGGGTCATGATCAAGAAACAAGGTCAGAGGAAATCAGAATGGTGTCTAGGTGAGTGGGACAGAAAGTTAACTACAGCCTTACTTTAAACTCTCAGACTGTTTCAGTTTGAACAATGGGGTAATGATAGTTGGACAAAAGCTTTTAAAGGGTATTTCAATATGACTTTGGCAAATTGCCTCAACTGGGGTTTAATGTACTTCCTTTAAAGTATGATTTTCTGTATGTTGCATCATTATTTTTATAGTTAAGAATCTTTTAATTATCTGCAGTCACCCAGACCCTGCCCATACATGGCCGTCTCATTGCCTCCTGTTATTTTCTCCAGTTTTCTACCAAACGCTGCTTACTGTGGCATTTCTTAGCTCTCCAAATAAAGCCGTTTTTCATTTGAACTGGAAGCCATAAAACTGCTTCTCTAGGATGCAGACATGAAGCCATGAATCCAGTTAAGTCATTGAAATTCATGAGTAGGGGAGAAATAGAATAAGGCCAATTTTTCAATAGCAGCTTCAGGAGCAGCAGGTCATTTGTAAAATCTGTTCACATGAATACACATGAAATAAATGTTAACTGATCTGACAGATTATTAATAAAATGATTTAGTTTTAGAGGGGAGGCCTGTAGACCAGGATGGTATAGGTGCTGGAAAATTGGAACAGGTGCCTCATGTTTGGGTTGAATTTGATCTCCTCCACTTCCTCAGATTAAAGGTCACCGGTTAACATTTTGTTACACAATATATATATATATATATATATATATATATATATATATAATTTTTTTTTTTTTACATACATAGAACTTCTGGGTGATGCATGGTACCATTATTCATTTTACAGGAAATAGTCTCTATAAATAAATAAATAATTATTTTATAAATCTTGAGGGGCTTAGAACAGGGGTGCTCAAGTCAAACACACCTGAATGGCTCAATCCCCTCATTTAGCTCAGCAGAGGCATGGTAACGAGCCACTCGTTTGATTCAGGTGTGTTAAAAATGTGGACCTTAGAAAAATGTATAAGAATAACATAATAGTGAAGAGTTAAAATATAAACAATAAAATACTGTAAAGTGTTTTAACAATATAAAACTGGAGAATAAATAACCAATATGCAGCTATGGACATTTTTACAGTAATGGATATTTGAAAAAATGACAGCAGCAGGTTATTTAACTGACTAAGGTTTCTATCATTACATTTGATTTGATTTGTTCCTGCTCAAGGTGGGTGGAACCTTTATTCCACTCTGGATTCTCGTGAGTGTAGTCCTTTATCTCACTTTAAAATAAAAATAAGAAAAAGAAACAGCTTTGAAATC
>NW_015150514.1:940569-947849 GCF_000732505.1 Cyprinodon variegatus
TCCAGTCTAGGTAGACCGCGTCCTTGGAGGATGCGTCCTAGGTTTTCGAACAGAGCATGTTTAACTTAAATCCCAACCTTCTTCTTTTGTGATGTTTAATGGTGGTTGGCAAACAATTTAAAAGTGCATTACTGCCACCTACTGGTATGGATTGTGGAACAAAATGACAACATGCCAACAAATAAATGTATCTACTTTATTTTATATCAATAATATGATAAGCCAATATCCTCTATCTTTATCAATTATTATTATTATTGTTTATTTTTAACAATATCTTAATATTTTATGTTCCAGATGCTCCTGTTTTTCCCTCCATCTCCAACCTTGTAACAATACTTTTCCAAGTAACTTCCTTGAGTTCCAAAAACTTTTCAGCTCCTCTGGCAATGATTCTGATCTTCTCTGTCTTATGTTTGGCTTGGTCTGTACAATTGATGACATAAGTCCCATTTATACTACCCTTTGAAAACCGAACCATGCCGAGTTCGGACCGAGCTTGCATCAGGTAGCTGTGCCTAGTTGGATCCTTATGACCATTTACACATCACGCCAGTACGGCCCTTCGCCTCCTAGTGACGATATATGGTTCTACTGCTCTCTTTAGGGAAAAAAGCAAATCAAGAGAAATGAGTACTCGATGGCGATTGGCTGGAGGAGAGGTGCTTGATGAGGTGATTAAATACAGGTGATGCTTGGATGAGTCTTCCTGTTTAAATTTGCATCTAAGCTTCCTTTATATTGTCAAATGCTTGTTAACTAAAGAAAAGAGACCATCAGTGAGATGATTGACTGTTTGTAATTCTACTATTTTCTATTCTAGATGCTCGTCACACCAGGTAGGATACAGTGGTCCCTAGGTCTAGTCAGAAATGAGATAAAGTTGGTTAATATCCTAAAAGCGCTTAATGTGAAAGTTCAGAAACAATTTTAGAGGATTTTATGAAACATTGACTTTTATTTCAGGCATAAATCAAAGTTGGCTGATAAAACAAACAAACAAACAAAAAAACACTGTGACTGTTGGCCCAAAAAGTTAACTTCAGGCCCTATCTTAACTTTAGACTTGACTCAGGACTTGGGGATAAAGACTTGAGGCTTACTTCAAACTTGCAAAACAGTGACTTGGTTCCACCTCTAGTATCTGCCCAGCTGTCGCAGTAATATTACAGACTGATACCCTCTGAACCAGAGAAACAGCACAGAGCTAAAATACCAATGACAATCTCTATTTAGAGCAAAGATTGATTCTTCCAGATGTAGGGCTGAGTCCTCTCAGTCGGTTCCTTCAGAATATTTAGTTTTCCTCATCTGTCTTGTTTTAAAGCCAGCTGTCTTTAAGTGTGATATTTTTCCTAATCAAACCCAGTTTTAAACACCAAAAAAAAACACAAAAAAAAAAAACGTATGATTTCAGAGTTTCTTTCTGTTCTTTTTTACCTTAGTATTTTCTTACCCATTGTGATTCTAAAATGTCCCAGCATGCAGTTAATTTGGTCCATGATGTGTGTGATGTTTGGATTTTAGAAGCTAGATCCTAAACGCTTGATTTGTTGAATAATCACTCTCAGCAGGAATAATGAAGTCCATTTCAATTAAGACATAAAAGCTCATACAATTTCTGTCTTTTACTTGGTGATTTCATTTAAAATAAAAGTTAAGTTTTATAAAACTTAAAGAAAAGAAGAAGAAAAATCCACTGAAAAGAGACTGCAGAGGTGCTGTAATCAGCAGGTCTCCAACAGAAGCTATTGAGGCATTGTTGATGCTTGGAGCTATTAGTTTAGTAAGCTGGAAAAAGCTGATGTTCACCTCCTGCTGCCTCCGGAACGTGGATCTGCACAACCTGCTGTGTCTCCTGTTTCCCCACCAATCCAACAGAGATTACTGGTAGCTGCTGCAGAGCGCCCAGCAAAACAAGACACGGAACGCCTTTCTGGCCAAGTGGGCTGCTAGCGTGCTTCGTTAGATGCAGTGAGGTCCAGAGGAACGAGTGTGAACAGCGGGTGAAAAGCAATCTTATAAAGAACATTATTAGTGACACCTAGGCTATAATACAAGATAATGATATCCTTCTTTTCATGTTTTTTAGAGTAAACGTTCAAAAAGCTGACCATGAAAGAATAATTTGACATTACTTCCCTTAACCTGAAGGAAAAGGAATGAGTCTGAAGTAATGTGATGTTCCCCATTTCCATTCAGAGAGATTTAGTTGGGGGAAGGGGGATAAGTTCAAAGCCATAGGAAATGTGCAAAGCGAGGCATTACGCTGACATTGAGGGGAAAGAGATTGCAAACCCATTCTCACCGGGGGAATGTGCCAATTATTAGATAATGTTCAGAACACGGATTAAAGCTTTGCAAGAGTCACCATGCTCTTCACATACAGATGCTGCGATTAGCATACATTCAGTTTTCCTGCTACCACAGAATGTTTAGTCTGAACAACGGATTTTATTTGGGGTATATATTTTTTATTATTTTTTTTTGCAAATCCTGTACAAGAAAGGAAATGTCAGAATCCCAATTGCTTGTATCTCCTCAAAGTTTAATAGCTCCAAGAATTCTGTCACACATTTTGACAAATCTGTCTCGGATGTGTGGTGACAATTTTCTCCAGCCGATGAAATTAGCATTTTTGAATTTTTGTGAACAAGAGCTTTTGACGTTGGATTTAAAAACCCCAGAAGGCAAAAGTTGGAAAGTCTCATTACGATTCAAGGAACACAACAGAAACGGAAATGAGGAAGCTCTGGGATATAAAGTATTTAGCTTGGTGGGATAAACATGCAGGTGGGAGGAGATGGGTGAATATGACCCAAAAGCAGCAGCTAAAAGGCGTTTTTTTATGGCTGTAACCATAGCAATACTGGTTAGAAAACTGAGGCAAGTTTAAACGACTAATGATCATATTGGTCAGGGCAGCTTGGAGCACACAGGAAAGGCATAACATAGCAAGGAAATTGGGAAAGGTGATTCACTTTGAAGCCATGGGGTCCAGAATGTTCCTGAATGTTTTTGATATTTTAGATATTAGATCTAGTAAGATAATCTTAATAATATATAAAGCATTAAAAAATATACAATTTGATAGATTGCATCACAATCATAAATCTCAGAAAATTTTATTTGTAATTTCCAAACATTTTTATCAATGCAGTGCATATCATCTATGGATCATCTTCGTCCTCTTGAAGAGCAGCTTCTGATTGTGGGTCCTGAACAGATGGAAGTACGGCTGGAAGCGATTATCTCAATTATTTTCCAGAGCAGCACTCTGCATTTTGACCGAGAAGCGAAGCTTCATGACAGGTGGTGGCAGCATTATGATAAGGGGATATACTTCTTAAATCCATAAAAAAAACAGTTTCTTCCTGCAAGAAACTATGGAGGAAATTCACCTTAAGTAAAAAAAAAACTTGAAACTCCAGGCTATGATCCAGCAGCCTCTGAATTTTTCTTCAAAGTTCCTCCAAGTTTGCATTCCTTTGTAAAGATTTTGTTTTTTTTCCTACTTCTTTACCTCTTCCATTCAATGCTTAGCCACCCTTTAGCTCCTGCATAGAAGAACCTCTGGAGCCACCTTTGTTCTTCATGAATAGTAATTTACTGTTGTTATGTCTGATGATCCTAAAAGGTTTGTACTTTCAGAGAATCTGTCTCTATCCTCTTTCATTCTACCAATCCCTACAATGACCAGGACTGTAGACTTTTAGAAGGCGTAGAAAAGATAAAAAAGAACTGTCCCTGCAATCCATTTTCTGATTTGAAAAATCTCTCTGCACATGGTAAATGTTTACATCTTCATTTCCTCCACCCATGAATTTATGTGGTTTAGTCATTAGAATATAATCTGCATATTGATGAAGCCACAGAAACAACAAAGGTTTTCACACACTATCTGTTAAACTGCAAACACAAATCTCTTTGCTCCATCTTTGAAGAACTGCTCTGCAGGTACAAACAGGTTTGCATCTGTTTTCACACAGACCTTCTGAAGATCATAACAAAAATCATACAGCAGCAGCAGTGAGGCCACGTCGTAAAATGTGTAGATGAGGCCTTTATTTGTTTTACCTTCAGTGGATACAATGATTTTATCACAAAGATTTTATACATTTGGTGGGGACCGTTTTTAGGGTTTCATTTTCTTAATGAAGCTGAAGTGCAAATTCAAGCTTGAAGTCTCTGATCAGTCTCCCCTGGATCACCTGCGATGTGCTACTCTTAAAGTTCCAACCAATGGACTGAAGTCAATCATCATCCATGATCTTCTTCATAAGCTCCACATCCAGCATTTCTCCTGCATACCAGCTGAGCTCTTACACACCTACTCCCCATCTCTTCTCTCACTCTCAGGCTTTTTTTCAGTCTCATTCAAGCTCTGGCCTTTTCCACAACCAGTGGGAAGATTACTCTGATCCTTTTCTTAAACTTTTCATCAGAACTCATATCAACCGGAAGCATCAAGTCTTTTTCTGGGGATACAAGCCCCCTTATTTCATCATGTCAATAAACATCTTTCTAAATGCAACTTTTCTTTGTGTGAGTCAGTCCAGGTGGAAATGAGTCCTACAGAGTTTAACGCCACCATGCTTAAGGCGGAATCTACAGTAAGGAAAAAATGCTGAATGCAGTTTTAGGGCTATTTAATATTTCTAGATTTATGATTTCATTTCCTGTCACAAATAAAGCTGCTGGTGAATTTCTAACGAGGAAACACTTGAATTAGAGCAGCTAGTGGAGGAAGCCTGAGCATTCAATCTAACCACAGCAGGAAACTGAAGATGACCACAGGTGGAAGTTAAAATCGAAGAGGAGAATATTTTGTAATTATAGTAAATCGAAGCAGGAAAGGGGCATTCAATATTATGATTTGCAGCAGTAATGAAACCCACACATCTATTTTAGTCCAGCTCAGGTGATGCCCAGAGCACGGCAGCAAACACATGTTTGCAGAGCAACATGCCTAACTATCGCACAAACAATTGACACAATGCAAGCTACTATCTACTGTCTCTTCCTGCTCGTCCAGGAGGAGAGAATCCTGAAAATTCAATGAAAAAACACTGAAACTTTTGTTAATTGGTGCTTTAGAAATAAAAGGAATAATTGCATGTTTACTATCAAATAAAAAATATTAGAATAAAAGGAAAAAATTTTATTATATAACAAAGAATTACTTGTGCTTTGGTATCCAACGATATGCTTGTAAGATTATTTATAATTGTTTGTAAAATTTAGCTTTGAGCAGATTAATTGTATTTCCTGGAGAGCAAACTTTGTGTTATTTTTGAAATTGTACTGTTAATTTGAAAACTTCAAACCACGGATCAGTGAGGGACACGCCTTGGATCCCAACCTTCTGTGCCCTCTGATGGGAGATGTTTTTCTAACTCAACCTTTTTTTTTGTGTTATTTTCCAGTTGGCAGGATAACTAAGAATGTCTCTTTTTTAAAAATAATATTTTTTTAAATTAAAATGACTATTTAAAACTTAACAGTAGTAAAGATTGTGCACAATCATCATGGAGGAAACCCTACCATATGGTTTTAAAGTGATAAGAATAAAATATAACTTCATGTGAAAATCAAATTTGGTTTGGAGCTTTGCTAAGCATTGTATTCTCAGGCTGAAGAGCTATTTCTAAAGTGGCACAATTTTCTTCCCATCCCTTAAGTGTGTCCCGTTTACCAGAATCATCTGAAAGTGTCGGTGGTAATAGTGGGGCTCACTGTAACTCTCCCAGCCACATCTCTGTGAAACATAACACCCAACGATTTCCTCAGACCTCTAACTGGAGCCATTGATTCTCCAGTCAAAGATGTGTCACCATGTCTAGAATGTTAGAGAGGAAAAGTGTATCACATGCACCTCATAAATCTCCAGTTCTTGCCTCCTGTCCCATTATTCCTCCTGTACATCGATCAACTAGTGAAAGTGCGACTCTTTCACTGACTTAATGCAGATATATATATCATGAGGTTAAAACTTTAGTAGAGTGACAAAACTGTTAGGTTGCTACAAATGAAAAAAGTTTTTTTAAGATATGGAGAGCAATATGTCTTCAGTTTAACTAATTTAAACAACAGAAAAATATGTTGGAGAATATAATGGCACCTCCACATATTGATCTGTTCTAAGAATGTAGCCATTTAAATTCAGTTTATTTATATAGCGCCAGTTCACAACACGTGTCATCACAAGGCACTTTACAGTTTACCAGATCATCCAGTCAAATTGATTGAAAGTTTTCTATCTGAGAAAAACCAGTTGATTGCATCGACTCATTGACTCAAATACAATCCCTCACACTAAGCATGCTTGTAGCGACAGTAGAGAGGAAAAACTCCCTTTCAACAGGAAGAAACCTCCAGCAGAACCAGGCTCAGTGTGAGCGGCCATCTGCCGAGGCTGACTGGGGTTCAAGGAGACAGAAGCAGAGATACAAAAAGCAGCTGTAAAAGGCGGCCTCGTCCAGGAAACCCACAGCCAGGCAGACGAGCTCCGAGCCGGATCCCACGTCAGAGGTTGAAGAGAGCACATCCAGTTAGTCACAGTCAGAGAAACACTACTACCATTAGTTATGGTAATTGATTTTGTTGTTTACTATATTCTGAGCTAAGGGGCGCATGTTGATGCTGAATTGGAGAGGCCCAAGAATGGAGCCTTGAGGAACCTTACATGTGATTTTTCTGGTCTCTGATTTAAAGTTTCCACTGTCACATAAGCCATGTAGACACCCTAGCCATGCAGAAGGCAGCCGTTTTATAATAAACTCTGTGTGAATAATCCCAATGTCTGTCTTGTCTTGAATACTGGGTCATATGTTCTAAGTCGTGAGAGGGTAGCTTACCGAGTTGTTTGACCCAGGTAGACACACATCATTGAGCTGTTCCCACTGCCACTAAAAGCCAATTGTTCAGGGGGGTAATGGACATCGCTATCCCTCAGGTATGATTTAAACCAGTCTAGTATTATACTAAAAAGGCCGACCCAGTTTTCCAAACGCTATAATAAAATCAAGTCATCAACATTGGTCACACTTGATGATCACAATAAAAATATTGCATTCATAAGATAAAAATGTAAGACATTGTTTTTAAAGCAATGTCATTACATATCATTTTTCAGGAATTTATCTTTAATGCCATAGCCAACTTTAAAAGCACAAAATGACACAAGAAACATTCATAATTTTAAAATAAGTCATGTTCTTTGACTTCTCCAGCGCTTTCAACACCATCAGACCGGTGCTGCTGAGGGGGAAGCTGGAGGA
>NW_015150514.1:948937-950487 GCF_000732505.1 Cyprinodon variegatus
GCCTCCACCTCCTGAGGAGGCTGAGGGCCTTTGGAGTCAGCAGGCCCCTCCTTAAAACCTTCTATGACTCTGTGGTGGCCTCAGCCCTCCTCTACGCTGTCGTCTGCTGGGCCCTTGGCAGCTCAGAGGGGGACAGAAAGAGACTGAATAAACTGGTGAGGAAGGCCACTTCTGTCCTGGGCTGCCCTCTGGACTCGGTGGAGGAAGTGGCTGATAGGAGGGTGCTGTCCAAACTCACATCCATCATGGACAACATCTCTCACCCCCTGCACCAGACTGTAGAGGAGCTGAGCAGCTCCTTTAGTCAAAGACTTAGACACCCTGTCTGTAAGAAAGAGCGCTACTGCAGGTCATTCATTCCTGCTGCCACCAGACTCTATAATACTGCACTATAACCACAATGACTCCTGTAAAATCCACTGTTCAACTACATTACAGATTTTTATTTATTGACTGTGCAATATATGTGAATATAATAGTCATACCACTACCTCACCATTGTTCCTTACCTATATTACACTTTAATGTAAAAGTCAATCCACCTGTATATAAGCCATCCTGATTGTACATATGTCACCTCAAATCTCTGTGTTACTTCCTTTATATTTTTTATTTTCTTATTTTTTTTATTTCTTATTTTTATTTATTTATTTTTTTTATTCATTCTTTTTTATTCCTAATGAACCTTTTCCTCCTTGTTTGCACCTTCTTTAAGTACTATGCCAACATGTGACCAGTGAATTTCTCTGCTGGGAGATCAATAAAGCTCATCTAATCTAATCTGTTTAGATTATTTTTCGGGAATAAAAGAAAATAAATTAACAGGTATGAAAAAATCTGAACTCTGCATAATTCTGATGTGGAAGCAGCTCAGTGAGGCTGCCAAAACATAACTGCCTCTTTTTTAACAAGACTTAAAACTCAGCTGACAGCAGGGGTCTCGCCCATGTGACTCCAACAGCTGCCGGCAAACTCAATCAGCACATTGCAGACAGTATTATGAGTTTTATTAGACCCCTTGTGGATTTGTCCTTAATTACGGCAACTTCTCACTTAGCTGAAATACTAGAGTAGTTTACACAATTTTTGATATAACTCAGAGAAACTGCATCATTAGAAGGTGACTTTGACAGCACAGGTTCTTTGGCATTCATTAAAAACGTAAAATGAGCCTAAAAGGCTCATTTTATCCTTATCATGCATTAGAATGCTACTTGTGTTGTGCAGTTTTACTATCAGCGGCTTTGTTGACTGGAAACCAACTAATAGCTTAATTGTCATTATAAAGTGTTGATTGGCTTCTGGATCTGTTCACCTGAATTTATCCAACATACAATCTTTGATATTGGCTGATTAGTTCTGGGCCCAGGCACAAAAACAGAGATTCTGGTGATGCAGGTTGGGTTTGAGGTGATTGTCTTTGTAGGCATGTACGATAGAGTATGAGAGATTTTTTTACCTTTTATTTCGAGAATAAAGTCGTAACGAGAATAAAGTTATAAAATTACGAGAATAAAGTCGCAATGAGAATAAAGTCGCAATGAGAATAA
>NW_015150514.1:952538-954948 GCF_000732505.1 Cyprinodon variegatus
TTAAAACATAATGGATAATAGTTAGATGGCCTGCTGTCAATCTCATAACACTTCCTGTATTCAAATCCAAACCTTGATGAGTAGGAGCCAGGTACTATGAGGAAAAAAGCAGAGAGAGAATAAAGTTAGAGGTTGAACTAACAGATACAGCAGAATGGAAGAATAGAGATAGAATGAACTGCATGAGAAGTTAAATTAACACAAAGTTACATTCTGGCGACTTTCTATTGACTGTCATTAATTTTAACTTCCCATACATTTCTATGCCCTAACCCTAAACTTGAGCTCATACCTTAAGTTCACACCTTTGTTACACCTTAAACTAAACCCCCAACCTAAGAAGAGATGTTCTCCACATGGGAACCAGTCGTTGGGTCCCAAAAAGCCTATACATCCTCAAAATGTAACAGATTTCTGTGAAATTGTCCCCACAAGGTAGTATAAAAATAGCAACACACACACATCCCTCTTCCCTCCTTTCATGAAATGTCTGTTTCTGGTATTAAATTGCACATAATGCTGACAACACAGACTACAGCAGAGAGATTCTACATTTTATGAAAATGTATTTTTTATGACTACATGCCGGTACATCCTCCTCTTCCCTTACCAGGATGCTATAACTGGGAATTTTCTTCCTAGTGATGTGAATTAGTTATCCCAGCGCTAACATTTTCTGCTTCATCTTACCCGGCTGTCGGTAGCTCTTATGTATTGACTTATTGAGGACGAGGGTCTGACCTTGTCCTCGTCTGTCCCTATTGCATCACGTCTCTTTCCTCCTCATCACCATCTGAATCCCCCTTTGCACTTACAGTGCATAGCAAGCAGCATTTCAGGGGTGGAATAAAAGATTGTTTTCATCTGAGACCAAGGCTAATATGCAATAATTAATGGAACAATGATTAAGGAATCTATCAAAACGTCTTTTTGTTATCAAACTAATAATCGTTATAATAAACTAATACTAAAGTTAATAATTGCAGCCACACATAGATACACATCCATCAGTCTGTCCATCAGGATGCAGTTTACTTCACTGCTATTAGGGGAAACAAAATGGGTTGTGATGTAATTCAACTTAAGGTTACAGCAAAGAGCAAAGCAATGATACTTTGCTGCTACTCTTGCAAACAAAATGTTTTTTTTTTTCAATTTTTTTATGATACATTTGTGATTCTTTTTTTAAAAGTGACTTCACCTGACAAAAACAACTAGACATACAGCAGCATTACTGAACCTGCCAGGCTGCAGATCTACTTGACACTGATTCTGTAACTCAGCAGTGAACAAGATGCATTTTTTATACTGAACACATAAGATTACACTTCAAAAAGTTTTTCTATAGTAACTTTTTGCTGCACAATGTCTTAAAAATTAATTGTTGTTGTAAGCTTTAATAAACCAGTATTGCAGTTATCAAGTAACTTTATTTAACAGCTGTGCTGAGGATTTTGTGATTTGGCTCCAAGACAAGGAAGAGGTACAGAGAATCCTATTGTTGTCTGACTCTGTAAGGTTGGACATCTTTACGTAGAAAGAGGAAGGTAAATAAGGCTGAAGCATCTGTAGTTGTCTTTGTATTTGCAAAGCTGTTAGAATGTAGGGAATGAGAAAAGTTAAAATACTTTGTTCAGCACCTTGAAGCTCCTTTCCAGAACATGGGCCACCAGTAGTCCGCCAAATTTACAACATCTCCCACTCCGACATGTTAACAAAAGCAGGATGATCAACTTTATAGGTTGTGGTGTTCTTGCCGGAGTTTGCCCTTCAACTAAAGGGTTGTTGGTTCAATCCCCAGCTTCAGCTTTCAGCGTTGTGTGTTTGGGCAAGACACTTCACTCTAATTGCCGGCTGATGGTGGTCAGTGGGCCCAGTGGCGACTGTTGTGGCTGCACTGTCGCTCACCACCACCAGTGTGTGACTGAAAGGGTGATTAACTGAATTTAGGGTAAGTGTTTTGGTCAAGTCTCCTGATTTAAAAAAGCGCTATATAAGTAGAGGCCATCTATTATTTGACTGTGTATTTTTATCTCCTGAGCTATTTTCATCTCCTCTTGTTGTAACGCCTACCTTTCTCTATGCAAAATTACCTCAGCATTACCAGTAATCAAAGCATATCAACCAGAGGTGTAACCAAAAAAAGCACTTTTGAAGGTTGGCTGGATCATGAATCTGCTTTCAAATGGATCTGAGTTTATTGGTGCCAATCAAAACATGATGCATGTGGATTTAATCTGCAGGACTGTACCTTTCCACATCTGCTCCATTTTCGCGACCTTTCCTGCTTCTGTGCATTCATGCTTAAATGATTAATCTTAACATTCATAGTTTGCAGAGGCTTATATGGGCTCCAAAACAGAAATATGTCCACACAACCTCTTGGTCTGGCTGAGGAATCGCCTGCAAG
>NW_015150514.1:957877-960864 GCF_000732505.1 Cyprinodon variegatus
AAGGGAGAAAGTTCTAAAAGTCCACAGAACAAAACCCTCAATGCTTCACACAAAGCAACTATCTCCTTTTAGAATGCAGATATAGAGGAGACATTCAAACCAAGCTGGAAGGCCTCAAAGTCGGGTTGGTTTAGAACGGTTTGAATTTCCTGTTGAACACAGCTGCTATAAATGAATGCAGATCTTGGTCCACCTTGCGTGAACTAAATTCAGGGAGCGGACTTCCAAGCATGGCATTGTGCATAAACATAAAGAAAACCCGAGGTACAATATGGTCAGACAAAAACGAAAACACAGCTGCCGGTGAGCATCACAAAACACTGATGTTTTCTAGCTAATAAGCAGAAAATGGAGGCTGTGGGGATTCTCCCACACAGCAGAGCAATTCTGCATTGAGGTTGAAAAATTCGCCAAACCGAGACAGAAAACATATAGCATGTGGAGGAATAACATTAGCATTTTCAGCAGACAAGTTTCCTTGGAATAACAAAAAACACGCCAGTGTGTTTGTCCATGTGTGTGTATACCTGTCTAGCCCTCAGAGTGAGGACCATTTTTCCAATTTCACCATCACATTGAGGACCAGTAGTTTCAAAGTGAAGACATTTTTCTGGTCCTCACAAGCTATTTTGCTAATGGTGGGTAAGATGTCAATTGGTTAGGGTTAGGTATGCATTGGTAATGGTTAGGTTTAGGGTTAGGGAATAGAAAGGGTTGAATGTGACGAGGTTGGTGGTTTGGGCTGGAATATGAGCTGAAGCAGCTTCCTTCCTTCAATTATATGTTATGTTCAGGAAATGATACAGTATATGGGTTTAAAAATAATACAAATTCCACATATTTTGGAGAAAACTATGAATCCAGTTTTTGTAAAGTTAATTTAACATAGAGAGGAACAAAGTTGTATATTTCCCAGTTTTTTTAAGTTAACCGTGTTTGCCACCTCATCACCAAATTAATTCCTCATACATCTGAAAATCCATATAAGCATAAAGCATTTACTGATTCTGATCACAAATCTGTGATCACTCTGGAATAAATCAAAAATCCATGTTAAGGGTATTTTTGTGGGATGTGTTTTTAACATTTCAAAGAACAAACAAAATCACTTTTAATGTTTTGTAGAGAAAACAAAAGCCTTATAACATTCTGATTGTGTTAAAGTATTGTAAATTCAATGTAGATACTGGTACAGCTTTGATAAATTAATTTGCGTTAACATTTCACTCATCATGTCTGGAGTCCAGATTTCTTAAATTTCAGGTATATAGTCTTTTAGTGCCAACAGGAAGTCAGAAGCAGCTGCCAGCTTTCTGTTCTTACAAGCCCTTCCTTTCATAGTTTCTTTTTTCTGCCAAGAATCAAAACTGTTGCCAGATGGATGATTTATATGCTGTAGAAACATCTTCAGATTCTTGGTATCTCAGTATGGACAGCCAGTTAGATAAAATGGTTTTATTTGCTTCACAATCCTGCAGCCTCACAACCACTTGAGATCTACCTCCTACGTTATCCTACAGTATAAGCATCAACCCTGGGTCAGTCTCAAAGCCCCTTTCACAGACTTCACTTTGATTTAACATGTTTCAAATCACAGCAATCGTCAGCTTTTGCTACACATTCCTACATGTACTAAAAAAAAATGATCTGTATGGAATCCTGAGACCTTTGGGCTTTAACTTCCTTAAGTCTAAAGAGAATATACAGCTTTTAGCTCCATAAAGTACTAGAGTAATATTCAAANTGTATGGAATCCTGAGACCTTTGGGCTTTAACTTCCTTAAGTCTAAAGAGAATATACAGCTTTTAGCTCCATAAAGTACTAGAGTAATATTCAAAACTTAACACAAGCTTCCTTGGAAGTATTCAAGAGAATTTCAAAGAGTTTATTCTTAGCGTTAAACTAAGGCGTTGGAGGTGCTTTAAATGTACAGAATTTTGATTCCTCTTTCCTCTTCCCTCTTTGCCTTTCTGCTTCTCCTCTTGTTTTGCTGCATATTTCTCAGCAAACGTGGTAGCACTGTTGTGTTCTGCAGGTTGCTCTGTCTTTACTTAATTTTTCAGGAACAGAAACAAAACATTAAGGTTCCAACCTGTTACCACAAATACATTTTTGAAACACATAACCCTTAAGCAGCTTTCCTGTTTTACCTAATCGTGAATAGAGGGCTATTTAAAGCTATACTGAAGTCATCCCTGGGTCTTTGGTACACGCTGCTCTAATTGTTTTTCCCCAGAGCAGCTCCAAGGCACATGCAGTGGAATAGAGCAAAGTTTACTGTCACTGGATGCCAGTTAGCTCTGATCTTCCTCTCTTTGTAACTAGTGGCCTCCAGGGCTGACACGTCTAACTCACTGGGTATGATTCTTTAAGGGCTGAGAAATTGCTTAGAGAACATGCTACTTCCCCTCTACAAGAAATGCTTTAGTTGGCCTCAGAGAGTCACGCTGTGCAGAAAAGTTGTGGTTTAAAGAACCGTTCTGTGTGGGTCATCCAGGACTTCAGTGACCAGCATCACATGAAAGGAAGGACTAAGACATGCTATGCAAAATCTCTTTATCCCTTTTCGTTTTCAACTATTTAAAAAAAAAAAGTAAAATCACAAAATTGGTATGTGTAACCCAGTGGGTTTTAGCACCCAATAATGAAATGAAAAAAAGTATATAAAGTAAATGTGATTTGCCAATAAGCCGTTTATCACTTTGGATAGTCCCAACTAAGCTGTGATTCCCCTAAGTAAAAGGAGAGTCAATGCCTGGTTGGTAAAAAGTGATGCGCTCGCCTTCTCCCGGGCCTTGACCATCACAGAGCCTTTGGAGAGAAGCGTATGCAGAGAACTGCCACCCGCTGCTTGGAGCAAAATCAATCATTAACCTAATAAACTAGAGAATCTTTATAATTTTCAATGGGAGACCTGCATGGACCTTGGGAAATAGATATATCTGTGAACATTAACAACCTTGGAATCTTGGTTATCTTAAGGATG
>NW_015150514.1:961583-964933 GCF_000732505.1 Cyprinodon variegatus
AAAAGCAGAGAGAGAACAACTTTAGAGATTGAACTAACAGATTCTGCAGAGTGGGAGAATAGAGATAGAATGAAGCAGAATGGTGTCCCTAAATCCTCCAGCAGTCTAATCTTATAGCAGAAAATCTATAAGATAATGAAAATATGAGTCTTAGAAACTAATGGCGGTAGTATAAGGGCTAACCACTTTTCCCACAGTAGAGAACAATACTACGGGGTTTTCCAGGGGGTTGGTTGTTTTGTCACTTTTTATGATATGTGCTACTTTTTATGTTGGCTACTATTATGATGATGCTAATTATTTTATGTAGAAACCAAAAGATTTAGGTTGTTTTGAAGTATAAAAACACAAAAAACAAACTATTTTATTTATGGGAAAAATTGTATTCATTTAAGGTGCTAAAAATAAAATACTGATTTGTATTGAGACCTATAAAGTTGTCATTAAACGTTAAGCAATATAACAAATTATTTACAATTGTTAACTGATTCAAACTGAGCATTTGATAAATGAATGTACTGATTGTAGTTGAAAATTGCCTAATGAAGGTGTATAAACAATGCATTTAGAAATTTCTACTATTAATAATGTGCTTGTTGAGATTAAAGCACTTCCATTAATTTACTTATGGCCTTATATGGATATGAGAACTTGATTAATAATAGCACTGCTGTTTACAGGCTAGGATTTTTTTTCTGGACCTGGATTCCTCCCTGGCAAGTAAGGTAGTGAGCCATTCCACTGAACCAGAGCCATTTAGAGCTTGCTTGAGAGTTAGTTGCCCTCTTTGTACAACTAATTTCGACTATGTGGTAGGACACAACCGCAAGACCTGGGTGTTATTATAATTACTTTTTTTTAAATCTGTTTTTATTATTGTTTAGTTCAGCATTGTTATTGTACAAAGTTCATTTAAAGTTGCAAAACTGTTCAATACAATTAAAAGCAACTTAAACTGTGACTCCAGTCATTCATTGGCACTCATACTCACCTTAGCCCTCCCTATTAACCTAACCATTGGCCCCAAACTTTAAACCGTTCAGATATACCTGTAGGATATATTTACTCACATTTTATTTCACTGCCAACCTCTGAATTCCTAGAAAATTTTAAAAAAGAAGCATGAAAATAAAAAACTGCAGACTTTTACCATTCTTGGATGTCAGTTCTCTCTACTGATTCATAAAAGTAACGAAAATATTTTATAGCAATCTGAAAATGTAACACAATGACAGTGAGTAAAAAACTCATCCTATGCATATTAAGACTAACTCCAGTTAAACACATGTAGGCTGTTGTGTGCCTGCAGGAAAACAAGGAAAGTCTACATAGACTGCCTCTAACCGAGAAGATGTCTGTCTCTGAACTGCATATTATTCAGTCTATAGCACGATAAGTGGAACAGGCAACACTTAACAAGCATATCTTATTAAATATTAGTTATCTGTAAAGATTTGAAGTTGGGAGATGGTTTATGATATTCGGTAATATTTAAAAGTAACTTTACCTCTATCGGTTACTTTTATTTGTATAATTTCATCAAACTCAGGTAAAAACGTTAACCATTCATTATTGTTACGTTTTGATGGATCTTAACTGTTGAAACAGGTGAAATCAATTTTAAATGTGTGAGGCACTCAAACCTTGTGGGGAACTCCCTAATCTACTTAATTTCTGCACCACATTTCCAAAGTTGATGCATCCTTTAAAAACAAACCAAAAACAAGGCTTTGTTGGGCTACTGTATAAAACCACGAAATCAACACTATTCCTGACTTTTTGAATTGAAAATAGTCCAAAAACATGACTGTTAGGTTAATTGGCATCTTTCAATTGTCCTTAGGTGTGTGTGTGTTTCTGGTTGTATGTCTCTGTGTTGGCCTGCAACAGACTCAAATATTTTTGTCATTGTGCGTTCAATTTAGTCAACACTATTCCTGACTTTTTGAATTGAAAAAGTTTCCTGGATGGGACGCGAATTGTCTTCAAACTTGGTAAAAAAGTCCAGTGGATTGCTTTTAATTTTCTTTTTTTGGAACACCTGAATACACACAAGAATACACCAAGAATAAGCTTTCGCTTTCAGAATGGTGCCTTTTAATCTATATGTTATGCAGATGTTTTTAGTGCTACAGCATATGTGTGACAATAACTTTTTCATTATAAATTACAGTTAAAATTATTTCAGACTCCACTACTTGTGGCAAACATCTATGAAGGTGTCTGAAGCTGTACTCACAGGTTTTGGACCAGTCTGTAAGTGGACTGAATCTATAAAGTGATTTTCTTTTCAAACCTCTTTACACTAGAGCCAAATGCAGCTGGTCACACTCACTTATATACACATTGATACATCATATAGTGAAATTATTATAAATGATGTAACATTTCATCTTTTTTTATTAAGTGCATGATTTTTACCGATGTTTTAATTTTCTTAAAATGTTTTGATTCATTGTGGATTTTCTGCAGGGACAGATTTACTTGATGATGGTCCTCTGTGGAGCTGTGGGTGAGCCTGGCCGCAGCTGTTTTACAGACCTGGAGGAGTTACTGCAAGTTATTTTACTGCAAGAAACTGCATGGAGAACATAGCAAGGAAATTAATTGTAATTTCCCTCTGGGATCATTAAAGTATGTTTGATTCTGATTCTGAAGGAAGAAGAGCAGGGAGACAGAATGGTTGACAGCCAGATAACATCACATAGGTGGGACATAGACCATCGGATTTTCAGTGGAAAACAGTGCTGGAAAATGTGTTTAAAGGTGCTTCTGGACAATTAGAGTAACATAGAGAGTTCATAGAAAAGAGAATTGACCTCAGACGGACAGAGCCTGAGAAGCACCACAGAACGTAGAGCAACAGTCAAAACAGGGATGGAACGTGATATGGCTCACCAACAGCAATACCCCCCTGGTGGCCAGGAAGAATGAAGTTTTTCAGTCTGCACAAGTTCTATGTTTCGATTCCCTGTCCAGGGTCGTTCTGCATTGAGTTTGCATGTTCTCCCTGGGCATGTGTGGGTTCTGTCCGGGTACTCCGGCTTCATAGGTTAATTGGCATCTTTTAATTGTCATTGGGTGTGTGTGTGTGTTTCTGGTTTTATGTCTCTGTGTTGGCCTGAAACAGACTAACAATCTGTCCAGGGTCGCAGTAGGCAGGAGATAGGCACCGGGCCCACTGTGACTCTGACAAGCAGGAGAACTTGGATGGATGGATGTTTTTTGTTACATGCATATTATTCATAATATTAATTAGTAGTAAAAAGCAAGTAAAGGTTAAAGGTTAAAGGAATAGTACACCCAAAACATGATTAGCCTTCATTTTCTACTCACCCCCATGCTGAACA
>NW_015150514.1:966213-982289 GCF_000732505.1 Cyprinodon variegatus
TTGAACCTTGAAGCAACCATTAATCCTTATGCTCAATCATTCATCTGTGAATCTACTGCATTCTCTTGTGGCATTGCCAATTGCAATCCTGGAAGTTTTTGCATCAAGTGTAATAAGATGCTGCTAAATCTGGAGCAGACTCCTGAAGAGACTGTAATATTAAATCCTATTCAGTTTATTTATGTAGCGCCAATTCACAACACATGTAATCTCAAGGCACCTTACAGTTTACCAGATCATACAATCAAATTGATTCAAAGTTTCCTACCTAAGGAAAACCAGTTGACTGCATCGACTCATTGACTTGAAGGCAATCCTAAGCATGCTTGTAGCGACAGTGGAGAGGAAAAACTCCCTTTTAACAGGAAGAAACTTTCAGCAGAACCAGGCTCAGTGTCCGAGGCTGACTGGGTGTTCAAGGAGGCAGAAGCAGAGATACAAAAGCACTGTCTTATTCTCAACTGTAAGTTCGGAGCCCATTCCCCCCGTCCTGCGCCCCTCCGCTGGCTGGCGCTTGGGCTCACTGATGCACGGTGATGCTCTGTGTTTGGGGGTGGATCCACGGGGGGTACTGGATTACTCCTGGTGGCTGCTTCGCTGGGCCTGGTCAGGGCTTCCTCCAGGGGGTGGGGTGCCCCAGGGACCCGAGGCCCCAGGGGCCCACAGCCGGATCCACTTCAGGGTGGCTGGGTGCCTACGGAGCCTGCAGACTCATCCCCGTGGATCCTGGGGACTCCAGCATTGTGGCGCCTGGGGGTTTTCCTTGGGGCCGTCTCTCCACCTCCCTTGGTGGGGGGTCGGATTTCCTAGGTTGCCCCCCCAGTCGCCTTTGCTCTTGGGATCCCTTTGAGCGTCTGGGGCTTTGAGTCCCCCGGGGCTTGCCTCGGTGCCCTGGAGGGGCATGTCTTCGGCTCTTCACAAACACTATTGTACTTTTTCCTTTGAATAAACTTTACATGAACTTTCACAAACAACTACAGGTGCTTGGCTCCAGGTACTTAGAGATTCACTTCCATACAGAAAGTCCATATTCTTATCTTCAGCTACAACAGTATACATGTCAGATAAAATAATACCATTTATACTTCAGGGATAGTATCAAGGTGTTACTTTATTATATCTCTTATATCGGTTGGTTGTGCTGTTCTTTTTAGTTCTTTTTGCAGGTGATTAAGCAGACTGAAGATGTTTTATTATTACCTCCCTTTTATCTGCTATTTCTTCTATCTTTTCTGCGTTTTTTCTGTTTTTCCTTTCCTGTTCTAATTACATTGCAGTGTTCATAAAATCTTTAATACTCCCTGCATGAATTATAATAAAGCTATTTATATGCATAAATCAAGCGGAACACTATGACGATAGCCGTAGTGCTCCACTTGTGAAAGCACAATCTGTTGGGCTCTCTTTTTGGCATCAAGACAATTATTCTTATTGCCACTTTACCAGACAGGACATTGTAGAAAAGAGGAGTGCTAAGGATCTTAGGAAGAATCCCTAAAGAATCCCATAAAATCATTACTGGTCAACCTGTGCAGGTGGGATGGACGGTCCAACAGAGCTATGGCTCTGGGTGAGTTTGGAAACTGCATTCAAAAGATATCTAGGATTATTCTTATTCTCATATATTACTGAGGAGAAATATGCTGCTCTTGCTTTACAAAGGGTACTCTTACACAGTAGTAAATTTTTTTCCCCCAGACTAGGTATGATTCCCGTAGGCCTGTGGAATTTCTACCTTTTTGCTCCAGAGTGCACAGCTCTGCATTAAACCACAGAGCCAGCTTTCTATTTTTAAAGTTTTTCTTTTTAAAAGGGGCTCCACTGTCTAGGCCAGTATACAGAGAACTAGCAAACCCATCAACAAAATCATCAACCTGTGAAGGGGAATAAACTAAACTTTTGCCCTATGTAGCACTGATCAGCGACACAGAGGAGAGAGAAAGTGAAACAGATTATTTAAAATGTATAACTGCACTATCTGATAATGATCTGCTAAAGTGAAACCTTCTTTTGCGGGAGGAGAACTCTGTTTAAGTAATGCTGAAGGTTATTAAAAATGTTCAGAGAGGACAGCGCTGTGAGGAAATACTGTTATTTCTTCACATTCTATGCAGTATGTTGGTAACAAGGTCCAAAGTATGAAGATGAGAATGTGTGGGGCTAATCACATTTTGAGCAAAGCCAATAAGATAGCATTAAAGGCTGCACTTAAGCTATCACCTTCAATGTCAGCATGGATGTTATAATCCCCCACTATGATCAACCTGTAAGTATTTAACACAAAATCATATAGGAATGCTAAAAATTAATCTAAAAGTTCAGAGTAAGGAGCTGGTGGATGATACAAAGTCACAAATAAAGAGGTTTTCTTGCTTTACAATTCGGATGAGGGAAAATAAGGGATAAATGTTCGAAAGACGTGTAATTATTAACTGCCTTTGGAGTAATCAGCAAGTCAGAATAAAAGATTGGTGCTACTCCTCCTCGCCCACAATTTCAGGGTATGTCAAAATTAAAATGCTGGAATTCAGAATAAAATTAACCAACCACCAATTTACCAAATGGAAAGTTATGCCCTACAACTCCAGGAAACTGCCTAAGACTCATTTTCTGCAGCTGTAGCCGTAAATAGACCGACTGGTAAAAGCGTTCAAACTGAGTGGCTTTTTGCGACTTGCCTGCAATGGATCATAACCAGAGCCGCACTACAGTGAGTTAGCTTAGCCAAAACCCCCACCACTAATCCCCACACTTAGCCTCTCCCTTATTGGTCTCTTGGCTCTGTCCACTTTGGTGGTATTTTTCCACATTGGTCTTGGGGCAGGTTTTTGTTTGATATTTTAAAAGAATTAACCTCTTCTAAAGTCACCTGGTTTTTAAGACATTCTGGATTAGTGTTACATTTAGGTTTTAAACCACCCTATTTGAATGTTTCAACTATGTTAACATCCTGACTGTAGAAAAAGCTGGTTTCAGCTTCCAACCAGATTTCCTGGAGTCCCTGTACCCTGTTCATTATTTTACCATAAAGGATTTCTTTTGTCTGTGATCTGGAATGTTTGTCTTTTTTTTTTACAAACTGATGAAGATCTTGCAGAGTATTTTCAAATATCATTAATTTGTTTGTATTTTAATATTGGCATCTCAAAAGCTCCAGTGTTCACCAAACTGCAAAAACGATCTAGAAATAAGTTGAAATTTCTTAAAATAAGTGTATTTACCCTTAATGTGAGTAGGTAAATAAGATGATTTGATAATGGAATTAGTATTTTTACTTTTAAAATAAGATACTATTCACTTGAAATAAGACAATGCAATTATTTTTTCTTATTTTAAATGTAATTAAAAAAGTGTCTCAATTACCTCCTAAATAAAAAAAATGCACTTTCTTTTTAAGATGAAATAACCTCTTTAGATTTCATTTTTTTGCATTGCAAAGAGACTAAAACTCAGGCTGTTTTACAATGACGGGTTAGTCATATTTTTTGTTGGCTTTTGTCCCTCTGTGCTAATTGAATCAAGTTTTTCTGATGCCTGTATGATAAGATCTATTGATTAAATGACTGCGAAAATGACAAAGCCTGTGAAGGGCTGAAATGTGTGTAAGACCACAATCAAAAAGCTGAGGTTAAGCAGATGACCATGTGTGGTTTGCCCCATAGCTTCTATAATTCTTCATCATTTGTCCCATTACTCATCCCATTCACCAAGCTCAGTCCCATTAAAATGACTGACATCCCAGTGTCTGCTGTAAATGGGTCCCAGAGGCATCCTGAAAGAAGCTCAAACTCATCACTTTCTTTTGAGTGAAAATCTCTACACATCTGTCAAAGTATAAAAATTGATTTTGCTGTCAGAGTTCACATCTTTGAAAATTTAAAAGGTGACTTCAAATACCAAAATATCAAACCCTGAACGGTGGAAGTAATAATTTTATTAATCTGCTTAGTTTAATGGTTCAGAATAGACCTGGGACAGTCATCTATAATGTCTATGAAGAAACACACAAAACATAAAGAGAATAGCTAGCTGTTCTTTACAAAGTTAAAAGCCTTGCCTTCACAACTTTTTAAAAGTTTGGAAGCATCCAAATTCTTTATATTCAACTTCCAAGGTCTTTCGTGATAGTTTGAAGTGATCTCAAGCATTTTTCTAAAGCTCTTTTGGTATTTCTGTTCAACTGGACTATCTTTTCACACACTGGAACACAGTTCAAAGCTTATGACTAATTAGATGAGTAGTAGGTGCTTCAGCGGGTAGATAAGTGGACAAATGGAGGACAGGGTATGATGTGACAGCCCTAAATAGCTGTTTACAGACAGGTTTTCAACACCAAGTCTCGGGGCTCTCTATGGCTCAAAGTTTTAGTTTGAAAACCTCCAGGGACGTCATGCTTTATGTTACCATCAGGAATGCCTAAAAATGAATGCTGCATGAAAGCATGCGGCAATCCAACCAAGATCTTTTTATCCATAATAAGAACCTGAAAAGTACTAAAACTAACACAAATAACCAATATAAATCTGTGGATTTAAATCAATTCTGATATTTTCTAAAATACCTAAAACAATGATGGAAACAGCCACAGAGGGAGAAAAACTGTAAATATTCCTCTGATTAGATTATTTAATGTGCTTCCTCTGTGAGCAGAGAAGCATAAAATCAGAGCACTTTACTAAAACAAACAATGGTGAATCAGCATATGTATTCCTACAGTAATAGCATAAATATTTCCTAACTGGTGTGATTATTCACCAGATGGACAAGCAATAGATAAATCCCACAGTCCAGTAATAGCTGCATAAAAGCATGAATAATTGTGAAAGGATGGCAGCCTTGGCTCTCCTAGAGGACAGAGATCTTCTGACCTGCAGGGACATGATGATAGAAGATTTATGAGCTGATTAAGTTGGGTTGAACCTTGGGACATGATGCCAGTTCAAGTTCTATCATTGTGTTGTGCAATCAGAGTGTTTTTAGAAAGAGATGATTGACAGGTCTACTAGTTTACAGCCATTCTAAACCGACCCATTCCAGTTAGATGGGAGGAACCATCAGATGTTTAAAGTATGCACATCAAATATGAAGGAAACCAGAACTGTATATGCACTCATATTGCTATGTTTGTTGTATTTGGAGCAGACTTCAAGATGGATTGGCACATGAAATTTGTTTCTTCTATTGTATTCTTCTTTGTTTCTTTCTTTCTTTCTTTCTTTCTCTATATCTGCCTCTTCTGAGGCCTTTCTTTGCTTCTCATACACTTCGTAGATACTTTTTCACTTACGACCCTCAGTTTCTGAAAGACACCTTCTTCAAACAGTTGTACAAGAAGAAGTTGCCAACACTCAAGAAAAACATGATATTCATACAGGACAATGGTACGTCACACACATCAAAATACACCACAGTGTGGCTGGCCAGAAAAAGTCTAAAAGGAGAAAAAATGACATGGCCCCCTTGTTCACCTAATCTGAACCCCATGGAGAACCTGTGGTCCTTCATGAAATGTGAGATCTACAGGGAGAGAAAACAGTCCACCTCTCTGAACAGTGTCTGGGAGGCTGTGGTGGCACTGTGACACTGACAGAATCTATGGATGGAAGGATTTAGAGCGTCATGGTGAAGAAAGGTAGCTATATTGGTCACTGATTTTCTTTTTTTTTTATGTTGCAAATGTTTATTTCTGAATTTTGAGTTGTTATATTGGTTTACCTAGTGAAAATAAACAAGTGAGATGGGTATATATTTGTTGTTTATTACGTTGCTTAATAATTCTGCACACACAGACATCCTCATAAAATGGCCAAATCTAGAAAAAAAAAACCCATCAACTTCCAGAAATATAAAACTCTGATATTAAGGAGTCTTTGGGGTTGATTGAGAACACAATTGTGTCCCAAAAATAAAAATAATCCTCAAAAAATACAACTTGCCTAATAATTCTGCACACAGTGTATATGTCTGAAAGTGCACATGTGCAGAAAAAGATAACTGGGGGACTAGCATGTAGGGTAGCCCTATGTATAAACATATCACCAGAATGATTGACAATTAGAAGGACCACTTATTTTGATGATCCACCTGGAAAAAGAAATTCCTCCACTATACTGTACCTTAAGACTCTAAGAATGACCAGAGATAAATAAATTAATTAAAGCATTTTCTGGGGTGCATGCTGCTGAACCCAAATAAAAGTGACAGACTCATGATCTCAGTATTTTTTGGGCCCTGTGTATGGCCCTAGATGGAGCAGGGGTTAAGTCTAGGTTTATTACCTTTGAAAGCGGGCAAAAATGTAGCAGGGTCTTTTGAAACAACATTTTGAAGCAGTAATTATTTCCTTCATTACAATTGGGCTTGTTACTGTAGTGCTTTCTATATCAGACTCAGTTCTCCCTCAAACGCCTCGATTTAGTCCAGGATGCTGTTGCTCAGAGCTAAAATGAGCTGGGAAGAGACCTGGCTTTTCCCATCATTAGCCTTGCTCCACAGATCAGAAACACACTTTTAGATCACATTTGTGAGACAAAAATCCTGTTTCCACTCATTGTGGAATTTTTTTTTTTTTGACTTCTTTCAGGCCTGAACAATCTGTGGTGAACCACAGTTTAATAACAGACCAGGACAACTTTTTACTGAGTGACAAATCAAATTAATGTTTTTAAGACCCTTTGGAGAATAACTGGTAAGTTGTGACATGTTGCAGACCCCTGGTCTACACAGTGTTCACAGGTCCCCTTATAACTGTGTTTGTATTTATTCTGTTTAATTATGTCCCTCGGTGAGTCTTCCTCTGTCTCCACAGGCCTCCTGCTCCCTCACAGCTGCAGTGCAATCACTGCTCCCTGTATTTACACATCAAGGTACTGTAGTTGTTTGTTGGAACCTGCTGTGATTGTCCAGCTCTCCTCAGTGTCGTCATCCTAATTGTGTTTCGTGCAGTTTTCATTACCCCTTTTTTTTTCTTTTGTGTTGCCTCCATGTTCCTCATGAAAGTTTAGACTTTCCATTTTTATCCAAGGCTTTGTGTGGTTCACGCATTTAATCTCAAGCCTACTTATTGCAATTTGGTTCTTATTAAAACCACCCAAAATTTGCTGGAGCTAAAACCCTTTTTGTTTAACTCTAATATTTGGTGGTTTTCAGAAATTCTAATTAAACTGAGAAGGTGGACTTTATGTAAATTCTTGGTACTGTGTAGATTGTGAGACAATGTGCAAAAAATATATATAATCAAGCCAAATATATGTTTGCTAAATTAATTGAAGTTACATCTTATAAAAATATTTATTTAAATCATTGCAAAGCACAATTTTATTCAAACATCTAACCATAGATCTGTAAAAACTTGATGAGCGTGGCAGCTGGGAAACCTCATAAGTGTTATGGTATGTAAACCCCTCTGAGCTAATATTTACTATAATATTGGTGTTAAATGAGCGGATTCCACCAGTTTGCATATCAAAGATGCTGAGGAAAAGCTCTTTGAGCAGTGAGATGTTTACTCAGCAAACAACTGTTTAATTTAGAAAATAATTTCCAGCTGCTGTGGATTTTCTTGAGAGGATGTGTGTGTGTGTGTGTGTGTGTGTGTGTGTGTGTGTGTGTGTGTGTGTGTGTGTGTGTGTGTGTATGTGTGTGCGAATAGATTTCAAGTATTCAGAATATAGCTTCTAAATAATTAAAACCATCCAAGGGGAAATTAATAGAGCTATCTTGTTACTGCGCTCCATCTTGATAACTCTCCAGGCCACCCAGACGGTTTAACAGACCTGTCAGGAGTCACCGCATGTGACAGTTACTATTTGGCGTCCGAATCGCCTAATTGATCCTCCCTGTGATTGCTGCAGAGTGAGCTCCCCACAAAGTGCAGAAACTAAGGAAGTATTGATGAAATGTTGGGGAGATGTGGATGGAAGTACACATACTATTGAGCAGGAAAGGCCTCCTTGGGGGAAATCTTGTTTCTGGATCAATGTTATATTATGGGATGGATTGAATGAGATGCAGACTGAGGCTTTCCACCTGCCATGGGTAGTTGTAGACCTAATATAACTGCCCCATGAGTGGATGCTCAGAGTAATAAATTGTACAGATAAAAGCTCTTATGGGTAAATTCTACCAGATGTGGTTGTTTTCTGTTTTGATGTAAGAAAACTAATTAGAAAGAAGCTCTTGAAAAGGGCAGAAAAAGGGAATCTATAAAACCTTTAGGGGCTCTGATGTATTTTCTTAGACTTTGAAAGGAACACCTGAATGCCGTTTTCTGAATTCCTTGCCCAGTGAAACAGTATATTCTATTTTCTCTTCTCATTCCAGCTCACCTAATCTCTCTACTTGTGGGACAGTGATTAGGTGGATGAAAGTCTGACTTTGTAAAGAGAAACAGTTCCGCTGGCTGAATTGGTCTTTACACAATGTTAACGTTTTATCAGGAGAGAAAAGTAGACAAAGGGAAGAGGCAGATAGAAATGCATTACAGGGAGTCAGTTGTTTTTTTTTTTTTATAGAAATGGAAATTCAAAGAAGATTCTGAAAGTGAAACTTTAAAAAAATCATCAGGGAGATTTTATTTCCTCATAATTTGAGGATTTAGGTTTTGAGTTATGATCAGTCAGATCCATTTGTCGGCTGGTCTGTGATTCTCAAAAAAAAAAACAGAGTTAAGGAAACTCCACTTTGCAGTAGCGTGCTGCTACAATGAACATCTTGAACAAAAGTGGACATTTTAAGAAATATTCCTGCTCAAAGTGCTGTTAGCTAATCATATGGCATCTAGATATGATGAAGAAAAATTGAGGAAATCAAACAGATCATGAATGGCAAGAAGGTATATGATTTAACAGAACATGACAATAGCGAGATGATGAGGAAGCAACACGCCAAGGTACAGTATGCACCTTGCAGTAGAGTTTCCAACACAATGTCATTATTTTTGTCAAAACACAAAAGCAACATTCCTTTTTCCTTCATCACAGCAGACAGTTTTTAAGAAAACCTTTTTGTTATCAGGAGTGAACCTCCAGATAACAAATAACCTGAAGATAAATCATATTTAATCAATTAGATTATTATTGAAATGTTATTTTGTTTCAGTAACATTATTCACTGAGAGATAAACGTAATACTGATTAAATACACAATGACTTATGTTATTTATCTCTATTAAGATGATGAAATTATGAAGAGTTTTCACTTAGACCTGTTAAGATTAAAAATGACACCTAATTTCACAGTTTTGCTGTGTTTGGTTCTGTTTAAGTTTTCTTTTTGAGTTTTCATTGGTTTCATTTCCATTTTATATTGTTTTCTGGTTGTATTTTAGTTCTTATATATTTCTTGTTTACCCTCTGTTGCCCTATTGTGTTAGTATCCTTCTCCCAGCTCCCTTCTAGATTCTTCTGTCCACACCTGCTCCCAATCAGTTGATTACCCCAGTCTTTGTTCTGTTTGGCATTTATACTCCTCCTCTTCAGTTACTGTTATCTGGCTTCTAACCATTCCTTGCTCCTCATGTGTGTTGTTCGAGATGTTTCCGGGTTTTTTTTTTTGTTTTTTTTTTTGTGGTTATGCTATATTTAGTGTTTTTTTTTATTTGTCTCAGTTGCCACCTCTTGTATTATCAAATCTGCAAGAAACCGCTTCAGTTTCCGTCTCTGCATTGGGGTCCTCTTTAAACTTCCGCTCAACTTGACACCTAAATGCAGGTTTAATTAAAAGCACGTAAATAGAAAAAAGTAGTGAAAAAAATTCAGAAGTATAATTATGACTGTGTTGCATGCAAAATCTGTCTCTTAGCCTACTAGTGTACACGGCCTTTACTCAGCTGTTTTAAAGCAGTCGTATCCATGGATATATAAGTAAATATTAAAAGAGTACAACGTGACAAACAGGAGTCGCCGCTAAGCATCAAGGCATCTGGAGATGCAACATCAGAGGTGCAGAAGCTCAATAAAAAAAAATGACATATTACTGTGACAGTTTTTCTTAAATGCAATTTATATCTAATTGATATGAAATGTAATTTGTAAAACATACAAGAAAAATTAAGCATTTTACAGAGTACACCATGAAAAGACATAGTGTTTGAAACACTAAAAAAAATGATTTTACCCAGTTAAACAAAAGATAAATAAAATAATAACTAAAATAATAATAAAAAATAATGATAAAATTAAAATCAACCAATTTCAATATCTATAGTAAATAAGCTATTAGTGGAAGTAGGATTCATAGAATTTGCATTAATAAAATTTTTCAATAAACAAATTATGTTTAAGCTAGTTGTTTTGGATGAGTTATGCTACTGTTTTAATTTTTTTCCTTTTGTATTCATGTGTCACCTGTATTATGAAAATATTAACAGCAGAGCTTCTTTTTATTTTGATAGTCTCTTCTCTCTCTGTATGTGTGATTGGGCCAGTGCAGGTCTGTTTTCTGTCTAGGAGCTAGAAGTCTTCTGTTCTCAAACAAACATGCAAAAATGGTTTGAAGTACTGGAACAAACTTATTGTTGAAGTAAAGCAATGCCAAAGTCTTAAATTGGTTTTCCATAAAAAGATATGAGATGAGAGAAGGCTGGTGAACATCAATGGTTCTCCAACTCACTGGTGCAAATGTAACCATGTAGTATTTTTATGTTATTTGTTATACTTTCACAAAAAGCCTTTTGCTGATTGGACTTTTCTTGTGCCTGATGTAATGTACACTTTTAAGAAATGTTTCTAGATATATTCTATAGTTAGAGAGGAGGTGACAGAAAACAGCAGAAATGCATAAAGGGAAATGAGAAGGAGCTGATTAGAAGGCAACGAGTATAGATAGGAACTGGAAAATACAGAAAATTACACACATATTTTACACAAGGTGGGAGTGATTACAAGCAGAATAGGTTAGTCTGTGTGAATGAGGGGTCAGTGATATTGACAAGGATTAAGAAAATGATACCAAAGTTTTATATATACATTAAAAATCAGGATGAAGGCTTCAAATTTAGTCACATGGGATAAAAATAACAGACCATCACACCATCACACATGTTTTCCTGAAGTAATATTTTCATGTCCCCGCATCATGAGGTTTGCATGATTCTGCATCATGTTGTCTCATGGAACTACAGGTGTGGTTTCCCCTCTTAGAATAGATAGAGTCACTTAAACAGTTTAGGAAAAGCCTAGACTTACCATAGAAAAGCAAACGTTGCTGTTATTAACCTTTCCTTGCTCTGATCACCTGGCTCTTATCCTAGACTTTGCCCTGCCTATGGATTCTGATTTGTCCTCCTGTTTCTCCTGCCTTTCCTACTATCATATTCATGGTTCTGAGCCTCTGCCTGACCACGGTTCATCGTAACTCTGCTGGAGTTATTCTCTGGGACTTCCTGACCAGTGACAGCAACATCAGCACTACTGTCAACCGGGTTCTCTTAGTTCTCGTTCTTCCCAGAACGAGAACTAAGAGAAGGTTAGTGACTATTATATGTTTTGATTGATGCACATCGTAAAGCTAACCTGGTCACTAATCTTATGTCTCTGTTTCCATGGGTTTCTGCCCTAATCACATAAACTATTGCAGCAGTTTTGTTTCAATAAACTGTTAAGCTTTCACACCGGTTGTCTGGTTTGAATTCTGGGTCCATCTGTTCTGATCATTACACCATCTGGAGATTATAAAATCATATTTCACACAAAAGGCGATACTGTCCCTGCAGCAAAATAAGATTTAACGTGGCAGAGAGCAGTAAATGGTTGAAAGGGTTTAGGTAGAGAACATGGCATCTCCTGATAGAATTGCTGTAAAATGTGGATTTAAAAAAAAAAGTTTAATCGAAAAGGAGAAACTAAAATACATTCTAAAATCAAAACCTATAATTCTTAAAATAGAGAAGGACCAGGGCATCTAAATAACATCTATGCTTCCATTTATGCTTGGAAACCCCAAAATATATGAAGAGCTTTTGCTTGACACTTAAAAATATGATAGGAGCTATATTATTGCTTTACTAACACTTGCAACAAAACCTAAACTAGTCTATGGTTGAAGAGAAAAATAATTAATGAACTCTTTCACCCTGATCTGGATTTGAACCCCCCTGTCTCCCTGCCAAACGATAAGAATAACACTTTAGAAAACCTGTTTTGGACGATAAAAGGTTAACATTAAATTCCTGACAGTTTCCAATAAACTGACAGTTTGTCTTCAGCACAAAAATAAAGTGCAGCACAAAGAACTTTTCCTGTCATATGAAAAGTCTTTGCTTGAAATTTTATTGGATAGATTTTTGAGTCTGGTAAAGAAAATTCCATAAATCTATTTTAAAAATATGGGATGGACAGTAATGAGCATTTGCTCTCCCGCAGCTTCAGGCTCCTTCAGTAAAGGTCACACCATTTCTGACAATTTTCTTGTGTTTGATCTCAGCTGAAATTTTTAACTGACTCAGAATAACGTCAGGAAATCCTGCAACTGACTAGAATTATTCTAAAAGAGTAAACAGTAGGATTAATTGGTCTTGAGATAAACAGGGACTTACTCTCAAACTCGTTCAAAGTTCTGACTTATCCAGCTTCCCCAGGTCTTGTTAGGATATCTATAGTGATTATGTCAAGGCACTCTAATAAATTAAGTCTTGGAGAATAACAACATGGCACGATGAAGGTTGAAGTGTCTTAACTACCTCTACATGTTGAATCAAAGCGTTTGGTTAGAAGATCTCTGGATTTTATGGGCTAAGAAATGTCATGTTTCACAAAGCTTCTCTTTTTCCTTTCTCCTGAAATTCTCTTCTTGGAAAATGTCAGTGTAACTAGAACAGAAGGTGCTGTCATGAGTTGGGAAACAGTCATGCATGACGATGGATCATGAACAGAAATGATTGACTACTGGTAAAATGTAGCGGTACCTGTAAAGATGGCATCACATTGTTCCCCACAGGCAGGTTAAACTCGCCGTCAGTGAAACGGCTCACTGATGCTGAACTTGGATCTAAAGCTCGGTCCAGCAGCCTCTCCTGTCCACTGAAAGGAGCCAGTTGAGGTGGGGTGAGATCTAATGAGGATATGCTCCAGGGTACTTTATTGTAGTGGTCAGGGAGCCTCATGGGATACAGAGCCTAAAGTTGTTTTGGTCTGGAAAAGAAGAGAAGCAGAACATCCAAGGGAATGTGTTTCTCTTGCTTCAGTGGTTGCGCACTTGCCAATCAAAGGTAGAAAAGTCTTTGAATCAGACTTGTGAGTGTGAAGCCTTTGTTATGGCCTATGCGGTCTTCCATGTTTTGGTTAAAATCAAAAGAATCTGTCAGTCTTAGTTTGATCGCACTCATAAAAAATTGAATTTGAACTTTTCATCTGCCCTGCACTTAAAGCCTCAGAAGCAAAGCACAAAATTCAGTCATTATTCTTAAATAAACCCTATTTCAAAATAGTAGAATTAAACAATAAAGCTGGCTTCAAACACATATTCTCTTTGTAGATTTAAAAAGATTAAAATATGGACTGAAAAGTTAGCGCTTGACTACTTCATTAACTAAAAACTACCTCTTTGTATTTGTTTCTATCTTCTGCGGTTACACGAAAAGAATGTCGGAGTATTTCAAAGCTTGTTACTATGCCTTTACTCTACTAAACCTGCAAGCCAAGATCTGAACTAAATATCAGCCTGGAGCACAGGGTGTATGAAGAACAATTCAATTTAAGTTACCCTTTATTCAAACAGGCCATTTATACACTGAAAACTTATATTTGAACCCGAATTTCCACATGAAAATAAGGAAGATGAAATAATCTGTTTTAAAGGAAAAGTGAATCAAAAAATGGTTGTGATGAAATGTCAACAAAGCTTAGTTTTAGTCACATACTCTTATTATAAAAAGCACAAAAAATTTATACTTGCACACATTAGTCATTATACCCCAAGTTTCAATTCAGCGATTGCGCCCTCCGAAGGCAAGATTTGTCTGCCAAATATGGCATAGCGCGGTGCTGGGGCCTGTTCTAATTGGAAGACTCCTCTTTATCCAGCTGACAAATGCAGTCTTCCTTTTGCTTGTTTAGGAGGACAGGTCCAGTGTATCCTACGTAGCCTTGGGTATCCCATGATTCATTGCAAGACCAAGCTGAGGAAAAAGGTAAATGGCGCAGAAGAGTGGTGTATATTACAAGTGTAGTTTAATATAATGCAAGCATCTGAATAGTTCACTCTGAAATGGATGCAAATAGTTGTTTTAAATGGTCATTGAGTCAGATATGTGGCGAATAATGTTTGGTTTATTGAAATGTTTTATCTATCTCTGTTCAGATGGACATTTAAGTACATAATCTAATATCTCTGCAGTGTGGGGAACACAAATCTGTTATTCACGATGATGGTACTGCCGCTGAAGCTCCTCAAAAATATTATTATCACCCAGAACAGTGGTTAGAAGTTAGGTATCCATTCTTTGCCTGCTTTGTTTGTCAACTGTCACAGTTGGTGGGTGACGGAGCGTATGGGCGGTGAAAGCCGGAGAAGGCTGGACCTGTTTGAACCCATAGGCAAACTTTTCTGGCCTCCTTATTTTCTACCTAGAACCAGATCCTTGAGGGACGCAGCCTCTGAAATCAAACACACCCATAGTGTTTACTTTGTGTTTTTCAGCCAGAAAAAGATCTGCAGACATTAACTGTATTGTATTGTCACACCCCCATCCCCCCAAGGGTGGATACCAGATGCCTTAGAGTGCAAACCTGAAGTCCAAAAAACACAAATATCCACCGCACGGGGAATAAAACATTTTTGGATCAGCTGATTATTGCAATTCTACTGAAGATAAATACATTAAACAATTTTTCTAGATCTTGCTTGGACATCAGTCCTTTAAACCNAACATTTTTGGATCAGCTGATTATTGCAATTCTACTGAAGATAAATACATTAAACAATTTTTCTAGATCTTGCTTGGACATCAGTCCTTTAAACCTGGAAAAGTTGTTTCAGGCCTGAGTCCATCATGACTTTCTTTGCTCATATGTGACCTAGATCTGATCTTTTCATGACAGTCTGAACAACAGAAATACGATTTTTTCCAATGCAACCCAGGTCACTTGGTTATGTGGTCCTGAATCCGATATGTACCTGATTGTTTCAAATGCAGCCTGTGTCTGAACGGCCAGGTCGCATCCATCCAACCTGAACGTCATTGATACCCGACAGTAGTCACTCTTCTTGCTACGCAGAAGCGATAAGAAAAACAACAGCAATGGTGGACGATAATGCAGAGAGCAGTATTTATGTTTAAGCATCTTGGAAAGATTGAGTTTTTAAGGTTGGAAAAGATCACTAGAGGAGTTCTTGCACTACCATCCATGTTTACTTCCGTAAACACAGGGCATGCTTGCTTGTGACGTCATTGCCTCCTCTAGTGCACATGCAGGACACTTAGGTTGTATAAATGCAGTTCACACAGGAGATCACATACAAGTCGGATATATTTGGAAATGTGAACAGCAATGCAAAAAAATTGGATTTCCAAAAAAAATCTGAATTGAGCATCAAGGCCTGCAGTGAGGCCCAAGATTTAAGCCATAATCAATTGTTTTCTAGCTCCAATAACTGAAGCTGTGAGACAACTCTGGATCTTTCCTCGTTTGGTCCAAAAATGATCTCCATTTTGTTTTAATCTGTTGAAAAGAATGATGGCGCATCAAAAATATTGATATTTTCTAAGAATCTAGCCAATGCTCTGGTAATTGTCACCTGGTGACATTATGATGTAAAGCTTTGTGTTATCTGCACATCTGCTGGAATTGATCTGATTGTTTGTTATAATCTGAGCTAAGGGGAGCATGCAGATTATGACTGTTTCTCTGCTTTGACACACCTGAATTAAAATTATTTGATTAAGGTGGACCTAAACTGTGGATGAAATTAAGCATTTGATTCAGGTGTGTTGGACCAGGCAGATATCTGAATGTTGCGGGATACCAACCCTGGAAGACTGAGTATGACATCTCTGCATTAGGGTGTACAGACTTACAATAAGCAGATCAAACCTTGCCCAGAAGCTTATCAACCTTTGATAGAGGGAAGCTGGAAAT
>NW_015150514.1:982666-986782 GCF_000732505.1 Cyprinodon variegatus
TATCAAAAAAGTACTCCAGAGTTTTGTTCAGCATGGGGGTGAGTAGAAAATGAAGGCTAATCATGTTTTGGGTGTACTATTCCTTTAAGGTTGGGAAAGATTGCTAGAGGAGTTCCAGCACTACCATCCATGTTTACTTCCGTAAACACAGGGCATGCTTGCTTGTGAAGTCATTGCATCCTCTAGTGCACATGCAGGATACTTAGGTTGTATAAATTCTGTTCACACAGGAGATCACATACAAGTCGCACATATTTGGAAATGTGAACGGCAATGCAAAAAAATTGGATTTCCAAAAAAAATCTGAATTGAGCACCAAGGCCTGCAGTGAGGCCCAAAATTTCAGCCATAATTCATTGATTATGATTTTTTTGATTAAAATTTATGTTTTCTAGCTCTAATAGCTGAAGCTGTGAGCTAACTCTGGATCTTTCCTCCTTTGGTCCAAAAATGATTACCTCCATTTTGTTTTAATCTGTTGGAAAAAATGATGGCGCATCAAAAATATTGATCTTTTCTAAGAATCTAGCCAATGCTCTGATTGGTAATTGTCACCTGGTGACATTATGATGTTAAGCTTTGTGTCGTCTGCATATCTGTGGGAACTGATCTGATTGTTTGTTATAATCTGAGCTAAGGGAAGCATGCAGATTATAACTGTTTCTCTGCTTTGACACACCTGAATTAAATTATTTGATTGAGGTGGACTTAAACTGTGGATGAAATTAACCATTTGATTCAGGTGTGTTGGACCAGGCAGATATCTGAATGTTGCGGGATACCAACCCTGGAAGACTGAGTATGACATCTCTGCATTAGGGTGTACAGACTTACAATAAGCAGATCAAACCTTGCCCAGAAGCTTATCAACCTTTGATAGAGGGGAGCTGGAAATGAACTGACAACCTTCCAAATCAAAGACAACAACTCTGGTCCAAGTTGGCCCACATTACAGCCCCCGATGAGGGTGGACATTTAACTATAGTGTTTAGACTGTTTCTGAGAAAAGCTCTACAGGCAACAGTTTCTAAAACTGAAATGAGACCTCGTCCTTAGTGTCCTCTACTTCTGTTTGGATCACTTGTCTTTCTGAAGCAACAATTTATTACAGCCTTGAACTTTAATGAATCAGTTTTGTGATAATACTTTCCCTTCACTAAAATCAATCTAAATTTTTAGTCTGAGTTTCCTCTGCTGCTCTGGCTGTTTCTCATTCATTATAATCAAAGGAAATGCATATTGGATTAGTGAATCATCTATATTATCAGAATGGATCATTTAGAGAAAAAGCTTACTTGATATTGTTTCATCATATATTTCTTTTGTAAAATTATGCTTGAAAAACCCTTGAGAAAAGAAGTGTGATTTAGAGCTCTAGTGCTCTAACTTAAATAAATCTGATAGCAAGTTATGATGTATTTGTATATTACATTGAACTGAATGGTTGCATTAGTTGCATACTTAATTTACACATGTTTGTCAGATTGTAATCCAATAAACTGGTAACATGTACTTCCATTTACTATTTTGGGTCAACAGATCCTTAAAAATAACAAACGATTAGCTTGTCGGTCTGAGCAGAAATCCAATTCTGATGTATTTTTCGCAGCACTATTGAATGTGTCTTCATTATCTGAAAAGAGGCTCTGCAATAAAAAATTCTGGGTCTGAAATTGTAGGCATAAAACAGAGACTTTTGTTATCAGATCTTGCACCGAAAAGTAAATTGATGATTATTCCAGCCAACTTTCTGAAACACTTAAAAACCTGCAGTGATAATCAAAGCAATTAGGTTTGCCTGTGTATCTGTGTTCCAAAGATGTAGAAATATGAAATCCCGTTTCATCCCTAGTGTTTTATTACTGTGTCCGTTGAGCAGTTCAATTAACTGGAGACAAGAAAAGGAAGCATGTTGCTGGTTAATATGAGAGACAGGATCTGAAAGTGTGCTACTGTACAGAGGGTTGTAAATACCACCTGCTATATTACTGGGAGGAACAGAACAGAATAGAACAAAATAGAATAGAATAGAGTAGAATGCACCTTAACAACATGCAGTTATAACCAAGCTTTAGTGATGTTCACATCTTTATTTATTTTTGTAGGGAAGTAAGAAATTAAGTTATTGATTTAATACCATTAGAGGGAAATTAAACAGCAAGACAATTGTGCCAATTTCTGCCTTGATATTCCTCTTCTGAGAGAATCCTATTCTTGAGGCAGTAATCCTACTGTGTATAAAATATTTTAAATGTGATCAGGCCTGGGGTCCATTTCAATAAGCAGGTTTAACAAACTCATATTCAAATCCTCAACTCTAAATTGATCTAGCCTAAGGTTGGGAACTCTAAGTTTTCGGTTTCACAATGGCTGCTGTGAATAAGTTCATACAACTCTAAGTAGGTTGACTCAGAGTTGAAAATTTTTAACAATTACCAAAAGCCATTATCAGTGGAGCACCAATTCAATGAATCACCATGACAACAGGCAACAGGAAGTGTCTATTCACGCCACTGGAACTAGAGATTTTAATGCAAAAATGCATAAAAAAAGTTAAGATAAAAAAGTAAAATGTGTTTTTAAAGACAGAGAAATAGCCCTACAGCTACAAAGGAGAGAAAGATGGCGGAGAAGGTTGTTGCTCCAGTTAACGCACAAGTTTATATGAAGTAGGCTATGGCAGGCCATTTTTACATTTATTAAAACCACTCCTCTTTGTTCTTCCATTTGTAGATAACAAAAATAAGATTCTTCCTGATCAAAATCACACTCCTAGACCTACAGTAACTTCTAAATGACATTTTTGTAGCAGGAACTGAATTTTAGAAAGTAAAAAAACAAAACTAAATTATAATAGTAAGAATTAAGTTTTCTATATCTAAAAATGTTTACACATTTTAATTCACCGTTCTGACGTTTATCAGCTTAACTGAAAATTAATTTGTGATATTTGAACATTATTTTTCATAGTTAAAATAAAAATGCTGACCAAAGCAGCATGATTGGCTGTAAGGAGAGCGAAGAAAGAGGACACTCTGAGAATACGGAAGAAAACCTGCTCACGACCAGTTTATCTCTGGGGAGAATATTACTATGGGGACTGAAACAGAGGTTGAGGAAACTCTATTTGTGAACCGGAAAAGTCAGAGTTTCCCTGTTTTTAAGTTTAGACAACTTAGAGTTTTCGGTTAACCTGCTTCATGAAAAGGACCTTAGGATAATGTTTGGATCCAACATGTTTCTCTTCTGTACCACAACAAAACCACTTGAACACAATGCACTGGTAATTTCCACTTTATTCGTGGAAAGGATCATCTTTACCAGACCACATGAAGGCAGCATTAGTTCAGACCTCCTGATGTCCCTACCCACCGACGTCAATAAAGCCAAAAGCTGTCTGGATTCAGCACAGCAGTCTGGTGCTCCTTTCCTACCCTGGAGACGCGAAAGGAAAAGGAAGATGAGCTATAATTGAGCCAACACTGTAAAAATGATTTGCTGGCAGATCTCAAGTGGCTCACATGCGATTCTTTTATGAATCATGACAATAAGTCACTTTTTCAAATCTGATCTGGGCCACATTCGTATATGGTTTTAAATCAGATACAGGTCGGCTCTTTTGGAATCTCACTGTGGTCTGAACAAAAAAGTGACCCATAGTGGAATTAGTATGACAATTAGAACAAACATGGAGGACAGCTTAGAGGTGAGTCTACAGTACTTGGGCAGATACAATGACCCAATGACCACTTGAGGGGTCAAACTGCAACATGTTAGTTGACTACAACATTGCAACCACACATTTCTCTCAGATATGTAACAACCACTGCTTTACAGAAAGGTCTAATAAATTGTTTACATATCATAAGGCTATTTCCACGGCTGAACAGCTTTAACACTAGAAATACCAGGATTTTTCTGCCTACCTAGAACTACCAGAGAGGGGTCAATTGACCCAACGGCTTTTCCCGAATACACTAATCACTCATTTTGTCATGGTAATGAGGCTGTTATGGGCCGTGTGTGGGGTGAGGGGTGAGGGGGTCACACCTCACAGTGGTAACAGCCAATTACAGTAGAGTTTTTCTCCCTTGGTTTGGCTCATTTCTTGAAATT
>NW_015150514.1:986792-989292 GCF_000732505.1 Cyprinodon variegatus
CCAATACTCCTGTATTAACTTCAGTATTTGCTATTCTAGTTTTAAATCTATTTTTAAATGTGTCCGTGTTTCTTTAAATTGTTTTTTTTTTTTTATTACTCTTACACACCTTGACGTGGAGACTATCCAGAAATGTAAGGAGAAATAATTACGTTCTCCTTTGACAATGTCAGTTTCAGTGGGAAGGTTGTTGAGCTTCATGCATGTTCTTGTAGCAGATTCAATCTCAGGAAAAGAAGGGCAGGTGTACACAAACTCCTGAGCTGTTATCCAACAAAGGAACATGGTTCTTGATTTTCTCATTCAATTTGAAAGGCCTGATCACTATACACAGGCTATCCAATTTCACCAAGCCCTTGTACTTCCTTACAATAAAGAGGTTTCAATAAATGTCTTTTGAGTCATTAGTAATGGAGGTGACTTATCTATTGAAGTACAGCCAGGTATGTTTTTTATTTCTACAGTAAATAAAATTAAGCGCAGAGCTGCATATACATGCTGCTCTTTTCCAAAGGCATGTGAGGGAAAGAATAAAGCTCTGTTTGTTTCTAAGCTCTCAAGAGGTTTTGATAAACTACTCAGCGGAATGACAGGGGTTAAGTGCACATATTGAGAACATGACTCCAGATCCAATTTGACAGAAGTGCTGAAACTGACTGTCTTAAGTACCTTTAGTCCCACAGGTTTTAGCTACAAGCACTGATTGGGTTTAGGCGAATTACAACCTGTTGAGGATCCAAATTAGAAAAAAGAACTGTCTGGAAACGGCACCCATTATGAAGAAACAAAGCAGGAACTCATAGTTACCAGTACAACATGAAAAAACAGACAAACAAAATAAATAAACCCCAGCCACAATACAATAGATGAATGTAAACACTCAACAACATGCTGAGACCTCTAAGTGCATTGTGCATCCCTGAAGTGCTGCTGAAGGAAATGAAAGAATAAAACATCTGCCAAAGCCGTCAGCAGAAGGATGACTTAAGATGACCTTTTTCAGGCTTCATAAAATGCAATGAAATTCAATTTAGTTCAGTTTATTTCTATAGCATCAATTCACAACACGTCATCTCCAGGCTCTTTACAGAGACAATTCAACCAGATTATAAGCCCAAATTGGTTCAGTTTTCTATCTTCTATCTAAACTATCTGATTGCATCGACTTATTCACTCTTCAACTATCCCTAACACTAATTATGCATGTAGCGATAGTGGAGAGGAAAACTCCCTTTTAACAGGAAGAAAACTCCCAGGCTAAGTGGGGGCATCCATCAGAGAAGCAGACATAGAAAAGGAAGCAGAGATTTAAAAAAAGCTGCGGGTAATTGGGACAAGAGCTGTAATGTTGATGTAACCAGTTTTGACAGTGGCCTTGTTACTGGTTTAACCACATTTGCCAGTAGTGTGGTTGTAATTTTGCCCTTTTCTACATCAAATAGCTGTTGAGCAGTGAAGCTACATTTAAGGCAAAGAAATGGGGTACCATTCACAGAAGCCTCCAGGCTACATTTTCCCAGGCATTTCTAGACCTTAAACATATTTCTTTTCCTCACAGGATTATAGCAACCATTTTAGTTTGATCCTCTTGGATTCCGCCCTATACTGTCTAAAAGCATGCAGTTGATAACAATTGATGGGGAGGAGGCAGAGCTGTCTTCACGTCCAAGACTTCCGACACACATTTAAGGGAAAAACATGAAGCTACATTCAGTTATTTGCTGAAGATAACATAATCAGCTAAGCATGGTTTTGTTACCGAGTGGGAACGATGGGAACATAATCTGCTACATTCTAAGGACTTATAGGTAGTTGTGGGGACAAACAACTGGTCTCCATGAGGAGAAGATCTCTTCTTGGGGTGCTGGTTAGGGTTAGGTTGAGGTGGGAATTTAGTTGTGGCTAGTGTTAGGTTTGTACCTGCAATGGTTAGGTTAAGGGTAGGGGTCACGGTTGGGCTGTAGAAAGCACCTACAAATGTATGAAAATCGATTGAAAGTCTCAAACAGAATAGTGAAACCAGCAGTATTAGTATTAGATTTAGTTGTTGCAGTTTTTTCTTTACAAAACCATATTGTGATCAATTTAAATTTAAAATATTAGTGTAGATGGCAGTAGTACAATATGAGGACAATAAATATTCTGCTAAAAACAGACAGCTCCACAGCAACAACACATAAACCGACTAAATAAACATGCTACTTTAGCCAATTTATATGAAGAACGATTTAATTCAAACTAAAGACTAATTTCAAGTAACAAAGTACAAATACTTTGTTACTGTACTTAAGTTCACTTTTAAGGTACCTATACTTTACTCCTTTTCTTATTTTTCTTCCTACTTCTGACTTCTACTCATTACATTTTCACATAAGTATCTGTACTTTCTATCCCTTACAATTAAAACAAACATTACTCGTTATTCTTCGATTTAATGTTTATAAATATTTATTTTACGTCATGTGCTCCATCCAATGCCGATCATTGGCGCCATCCACAT
>NW_015150514.1:991479-998588 GCF_000732505.1 Cyprinodon variegatus
ATATATATATATATATATATATATATGTATATAGTTGTTATGGTATGGCAAAGAGAGTTTCATGGAGTAACTTAAGAGGGCAATAGGGTTATGGCTGACTTCACACTAAAATTAATTTAATAATTTTCTATATTTAATTTAATGAAGTGATGGTCGAAAAATCCCTAAGAGCTTTGGACAGTCTTGTCTTTGTTCTCTGGTATTGAGAGGACCTGAAGAATTTTTCTTTCTTTTGTATCTAGTTTAAAAAAAAAAAAAAAAAACTTTTATTTTAAGCATCCATGGATCGGGTTGCAAAGGCTCTGCCTCTGACTGCTGCCCAATCCTCTTTTCACATTGGATACTTTCATTTTTTTGGTTTATACAACCATTATTTATTTTTACCACAAAACAAAGCTTGTGTTTTCTTTTTTTTTAATGTAGCTGTAAAGCTTGTAAACCGTTGAGCTCTGAAAGAGGGCCTGATGTTTGTGCATATAGTGCATTTGGTTGCTGAGTTAATGGTGGCCAGCTAAACAGGAGGCTATCTGTATGCATAGCAGCAGCCTCAGCGAAAACTGTGGAGGCAAGACAAATTTAATAGATGTCAGAGACTGCTTGCTAAATTGTCCCTGTGGTCCAGTGTTCAGGTTTTGTTAGATTCCTCACAGAATGTACCTGAAGCAGCTTTTACAGCCAACAGGGAATCATGAATGATCACAGAAACACAGAAGCAGCACATGGAGGATAATTCACCATCATATGTTTATCTGTAACATATAATGTCACAAATAAACAGAAAAACAAAAAAGCTAAAAAAAAATAAATAAATCACAGCCAAACATATTGTTTCTATTGCACAGTGTAGCAGCTGTTACTCCTGTACTAATTTATCAAATATCAAGTGTATAAAAAAGCTTTTAAAATGCAGTATGTACAGTTGTTCATGATAAACTTGTATCATATTTATAAAATGGATTTAAAAAACGTTTCTCTTGCGACATCTTTATTTAATTTTTTTTATTGTGGAGTTACCGGTATGTTTGTAATCATATGTTGCCGTTAACATTGGAACAGAGGCAGAAAACCTTCTTAATCTGGATGTGGGGTTGTAAAGCCTTTGTTGATCCAACATTAGCTTCATGCAGCCTCTTGCATAGACTTGATGGTTTAGTTGCCTCCCAGCAGTTCATTATTCTCCACTCAGTCAAGAGTGTCTAATTGACATGACACCGACTGTAAGATGGCTCCACCCACGCTGACACACAAGCCAGAGTAAACAAATGCAGGATACTTTTACCAGCCACACGGGGAAATCTCATGTTAGCTAAGGCCTTTAATGAGGTGTTTAGCCTCATCAATAAACCTACAGGAGGTAGTAATTTAAGAATTTATGCTTTTCTTAATCAAGTCAGTTAAGTTATTGAAGAAACCAAGAGGTCACAATCAAAGCTGCACCAGTAAAATACCTCCAACGAGTAAGGCAAATTCTATCAGCTCAATGATAAGAACAATTCCAGGCAATCACCAGCTATGCTTTACCAGTAAACAGATACCCTGCTGAGGTAATACGTTGGTCTAAGGAGGAAATTTAGGCCACTGATTTTAAAACACAAAAAAATACTCACTATGCATTGTGGATTCCTGGCTGGTATAATGTACAAAGACATCTGTGCAGAATACAAACTACAGACCCCCAAATCCTGATGAGGAACTGGCAACATCAAATCTTATTTGAAACTAGTGACTAAGGATAAGGTTATATACAATAAGTTGCTGTTATTCACGCTGGCGGTAATGAGACCTGGTTACACTGATTGAAGGTCACCAAAAGAAGTGTTGATTTGGTGCATTAGTTTGCCAAAGCAATGTCCACCTCCGTAATTTTCTCTTGACCCCTCAGATTCAGAGATGGCATCCATTCCAATTTGAATGGTGCAACTCTTTTTTCTAGGAGTCTGGCCAAATTTATTAGTCCTCTGAAACTCTAACAGTCCAAGTTGCAGACCAGGAAGCAGAGGTTCGGTTTAATACAACTCTTTGCAGCTTCTCTTCGTGTTACCTGCTCATTACTGCATCCAGTTTCTTGCCCACTACCATAATCAAATAACTTAGAAAAGAATCCTACAGGAGTTAACCATGATAATCTAATCAAAATGCACCATGTTCTTTTTCTTCTCCCACACTGTTTACATTTGATCACTGCTGCACTTTATGGAATGAAAATGTTCTGAAGCTGTACATAACAAAATTTAATTTGGTACACACTCTGTGTATACAAAATGACAAAAGTTGTAGTCTAAAATTAAATAACTACAAATGGGGAAAAAGTTACAACTATAAAAATGTGATTTATTTAACATAAAATCTCTTTCTTAAAAAGTCTGTTAGTTAATAACTTGATTTGTGATAATCAAATAGATTTTTTTCTGTCTTACAGAAACATGGTTGCAGAAAGAGGATTATGTGATCATAAATAAGGCAACTCCCTCCAGTTCTTTGAATGTTTATTTCCCAAAAAATTCTGGGTGAGGAGGAGGAGTAGCATCAACCTTTCAGTCTGATTTACTAGTTTCCCAAAGCCAGTTAATAATTACAACTCTTTCGAACATTTAACCATTAGTTCCACTCATCCAAATTGTAAAGCAACGAAACCTCTTCTTAGCGTAACTTTTTATCACCCACCACACCCTTACTTACTTTTACGTCTACCAGACCCTTACTTACTTTTACGTCTACCAGATCCTTACTTACTTTTACGTCTACCAGATCCTTACTTAATTTTAAGATGAGTTTTCAGAGTTCCTATTTGATTTAGTTTTAGTGACAAGGTCATTATAGTGAAGGATTTTAACATCCATGCTGACATTGAAGGTGAAAGCTTAAATCCAGCCCTTAATGATTCCTCAGCTTGACTTTGTTAAAAATGTGAATAGTCCCACATATTTTCATCTTCATACTTTGGACCTTATGCTGACATATGGCATTGAGTGTGAAGGAATAACAATATTTCCTCCAACCCTGTTCTCTCTGACCTCTTTTTGGTCAACTTCAAAATTACTTTAGCAGATTTCTCCTTCCCCAAAAGAACTTTGAAAATAGAAACCTGGCCCCCTGGTTTAATGCAGGGCTGCGCACTTTGAAGCAAAATGCTAGGAAACTGGAGAGAAAATGGTGCTCTACTGTATATTCGTACGGATCCCTACCTAGTCTGGAAATTTTTTTTTACTGCTGTATGAAATCAACCTTCTTAAAGAAATAGCAGCATATTTCTTCTCAATAATAGAGCAGTATTAGAATAATCCTAGATTACTTTTTAATAGATTTGCGGCTCTTAGCAGTAATGATTCTATATGAGTCTTTATAACTAAGATTTATTCTTTTATAGATAATATCATTGGCACCCTTTTAAATATGATTTTTTTTTTTTTTATCTCTGGAGGATGAGACAGCATCTGAGCTAACTCTACAATTCACTACAACTTCCACTCAAAAGATGAGAGTTTATTAACAAATGTCATTCAGCTCATAGAAACATATTCCATTTAAAAGCCTTAATGAAATAAAGCTTGTTTTAGCTTTAGAAACAACAAGTCAGACATATTAACATTGCGTACCATGCTGGCCATTTTGTTGTGTAAAAGAATTATATTTTAAACCTAGAATCAAATTCTTTCAAAAAGTGACTCCTGGTTCTGTTTTGGCGACTGATTCAGATGTCTTCCCTTCAATTCATCTTCCAAAATTGCATTTATTTCCATTTCCTATTGTTTTTTTCATATGCTAGGTGTGCAGAGAGGACATTATTTTTATTAGCTCCAAAGTAAATAAATTATTATTTTTTTTATATTTGTTGGTTCCTATCATAATCTGATTGGTTCACCTGATCATAGCAAACAGAAGTCAGAGAGTCAGAGGTCCTCCTTAAAGTTTTCAGGAGAGCTTTGCCTGCTTATGACCTTCTCTGTTCATTGAAAAAGGCAATTTAAGACTACAAGTCTATTATTTTTTTACATAATCACTTTCCTGCATCTGCTTTGTTTGTGGCTGCAGAGAGAGCAGTTTCCACCTGAAGCATCTCTTCTGCTAGAATTTATCATTTATAATCCCACACCCCATTCAGTATTTCTTTGTGCACCCTGCATGATGCAAACTGTTTGGTCTAAGAGAACGTTCTCCTTCAATGTCCTCCGGCTGTGATTTACATGAGTAAACATGAGTACATGCATCTTTCTAAATGCATAATTTCTCATTTAACTTTCACCAACCTGCATTAGATTGGTTTTAATTGGTGGATCTATTTTAGGATATTTTTTTGGAGTTACAGATTTGAAATGAAACACTGACTCTGGTTTTGTTGCTTGTGAAAATTAAGTACCTGCAAATATTTACAAGAGAATCTGTCAGGGTATCTCTGCAGCGGTCTCAGACTGAAAAGGCTTTAGATTTGCTTTCAAGCTATTCGAAAAATACAGAAACCAACATGATTTGCAGTCAGGAAATGTGGATGCAGCTGAAGATGTTTTTCTTCAAGTTGTGTGTGTGTGTTTGGGGGGGGTTATAGCTTATATTGCTGCCAGCAGGCTATACTTCATACAGAAATTCTGCTTGCTTTTTGGCATCAACAGAACACAAGCTGTTTGTTTTACTTCTCAACAAAGACAAAATTACAAATGTTTCTGCCAGCAGTGTTTTAACATGCCCTGATTCACTATGCCTGGTTATTTATGTGACTCTGAATTGTAAGACATTCATCTTTGCACCAAAAGGGTCGAGTTCAGAATCCAGAGTTATAACCTGCTGAACCATAAACAACATTAACCTGCTGCGTCTCTCTGCAGCCCCACTTTAGCCATAACTACTTATGATTAAATTTTGTCAGCTGTTCTATCTAGCTTTATTCCAAAAATTTTATTTAAATTTTGATTATGTTAAAAATTAATGTACTAATGAACGAAACAAATTAAAGAGCTTAAGCTACAGTGTTTGATTAAACATATTTGAACCAAGTTCCAAATATTTTACTCTATCCTGACAAAAACTCAGAAAACCGCCGATAAAACATGATTTAGGACACTATATATGTGCAGACATCTACATTTTTATTATGGCAATATATTTTCCTATTGATTAAATAACATTTATATGAGCTGCGGTGCAACATGTTGTAAATCCAAGTGTGAAACTAATCAGACCGATGTGTAGCACTGAGATAAAATCAATTTTCAGTTGCGAAAATGAAGTGCAGGAGTTAACTGCATGGTGGACTTTATTTAAAGCAGGAATATTTGAAGCTCATTAAATACATTCACATTTTATTCTCTTCCCGTATTTTTGTGCTGCAGATTTAAACCTTGTATATGGCAAAATAAACAGGAAGTGTTGCAGGAAGGAGAAATCTTGGATCTCCAAACAGCCTTTATGGATTGGTTCTAATCAAAGATCAGTTGTTCAGACTTTTCCTTTTATGGGTCTAAAACAGAACTTTCAACATTCTTTAATGCACTTTAATTGGTTTAAATCAGATAGATGATTTATGCACTATGTCAAAGTGATGATGATCCCCGAGCTGCATTTGCCACCTGCCCGCAGTTAGTGTGACACTGACTGACACTCCCCCCCCGTGCATCTCCCCTGAGTGTAGAGAAGTGACAGAGGACATGACTAGCTCATGGTTGGTCCATTGAGTGACTCCAATTTTGAAGTGAACCATGGAGAACAGATGGCTGAAATATGGGGATCCTGAATCAGATCTACCCTGAGCTAGATGAAGTTACTTAAATTCATCATGCACGCAGAAGCAGTGTAAAAAAAAAAAAAAGTGATGTTTATTCAGAAATTTTCAGTCTATGGTTATTGGATTGTCAATTCCTTAAACTGCTGAATTCAACCCCATCTCTTCTACAAAAGTGTCCAGCTAGTCCGTTGAAAATATTCAGGATAAAAAGTTGAGCCAATGTAGAATAGTAAAAGAAAAAAAAACTATTTGTTCTAATCATCCCCAGAACAAGTCAATAATCTGCTGTAGATAGTCTGCATATCTGGAACCCTGACCAGATCCAAAAATGTGCTGGAAACATAATATGATCCCATATGTGTTTAATCTAATAGGCTATTGTATTAAATCTGCAGTTGCATTTAATTTATTGATTACAGCTGCAGGTGAAGTAAATTCAGGTGTTATCAATAAAACCAGGCGGAGACACCATTTGTTAATGAAAAGCTCTGTGTTTTTACACCCTTTTTCTCTCTCCGGTTATTTTTCCTGAAAAGAGATTACTCGGGACAAGCTCTTTAAGTAATAATATTAATCCAGATAAATATTCAACTGTGCAGCAATCTGCTCTATTTGATATTCAGTAAAAATGATACGTCCCTTCAGGACCAGTAAGGTTTCTTGTCTGCAACTTTTTTTAATCCAATTTGTATTTGATAGACGATCAGATTCACGTTCTAAGATTCACAGTCCCGGGGACTTGTGGTGCTAAATTAGCTTATACTGTGTCTTTACTTTACCTCTTCCTTCTCTCTGGTATGAAAGGTTTATTGTGACTTATCAGTTCAGTTGTGTTAAGATTAACTTTTTCAAGAAATGAAAAACAACAAGCTTTGTATGATTTGAGGTGGTTGCTTTGAGAAAAAAACAGAGCAAATAGGCTTGACTGTTGGAGGACAAATTGGTTTTGCATATATTTTAAAGCAAACTTAAATAAAAATACTCCAAATCATACAGTTTGTCTCATTTAGATCTAATATCTTGTTTACAAGAGAAATATGTCTGGTTAGAAACAAACACAATTAAAAAATATAATCTCTTTGTCTCTGTTGGTGTGGTGTTGACTTCAGCACTATCATGTATCCTTCCTGTTTAGCCTTTTCTTTAATATTCATAACTTAGTGTAAATCTGCATGCTCTGATTAACCTGTTCCTTTGCATACTTGCATATCCCCAATGTAAGACAATAAAGATTTTTCTAGACTATTATTACAATTTCAACTGGCCATTTAAAAAGCGATAGTTTGGACTTGTGATTTAATATTTAGTGTTAGTTGGTAGCAGTATTTAAGATGCCAGGGTATTATGTATAAGTGATGACATCTTGAACTCAGAGCAGCAACGTTGTAAAACA
>NW_015150514.1:1001219-1009820 GCF_000732505.1 Cyprinodon variegatus
CTGTTCCTGCCTGATCTGGATCCTGCCTGTTCCGTCTGTTCCTGTCTGTTCTGGATCCCTCATCAGGATCGGCTTCCAGCATGTCCTCTGGGACTGCAGCACTGGGGACACTCGTGGTCTGGACTGTTAAACCAGCTAAGTGACCAACCCAGATGATCTTATATCAGTTTACTTGGTCACTTACCTGTGTTTCCTCCCCAGAGTGTCTGTGATTGGGCAGTTTTATTTTGTTTTATTTAATAAACGTTTGAACTTTCCTACTGACTGTCTCTCCTTGAATACTAGGTCCATCTGTCCTCTGTTCATGACAATATTATTAGATGTGTGTCGCACCTAAGGTGTAATTAAGCTTTGCTTCATAGTTTGATGTTTTTTGGCCCCAGGCACTGAAGCCCTGCAGCCTCCTGGGTTGGAAATTCACCTTAAACTCTGATCTTAGAGGACTGTGTTTGAACAGCCAGCCATGTTCAGTGAGGACGTTGGATTACCTGCATGCTATAAGTTGCAGGTCAGTGAAAAACTTAATACCCTTGCTTGGATTTATAACGAGAGTGTTTTCACACATATATCTATTATATTATAGATATTCTGTTTGGTGTAGACCTTTAACAAAAGTCATTGCATCTTTAGAAAACTACTGGTCCTCCTGGGGTTCTACCTTTCTCATTTCTCATCCAATGAAGGCAGTTTTCCTATTTTATTTTCTAAAGTTATGCTGCTATATCTTTGGTCTGCTTGATCACACAGGGGCCACTTTTCCTCTTTCTGCTCCATTCTATTTCTATTGTCCAATTTCTGCAGCATTTTTTTAGTTCCGTCATAACTTAAATTTCTCTGGTCTGTTCCTGTTCACCTGTGACTCCATCCTGGAGAGAAATATTAGCTGTACTGCTGTCATCAACACCTTTGTTTATAGATGTTGGAGCTTGGCCTGTTTTTTTTTTGTGTAGTCCTGTTTCTATGACTGTGACTAACTGGATGTGTTCTCTCTTCATCCTCTGACATGGGAGCTGGCTCGGAGCTTGTTTGCTTGGCTGTGTGTTTCCTGGAAAGGGACAACTGTGGAGCTGGTGGACAGTTAACTTTTGCATATCTGCTTCTTTTCTATGTTTGCTTCTGTCTCCTTGAACCCAAGTAGGCCTCAGCAGAGTCAGAACCAGACTTTCATTGAGTCTGGTTCTGACTCTGCTGAGGCCTACTTGGAAGTTTCTTCTTCCTGATATAGTTCTTCCACTATTGTAACATGCCTGTTTAGTGTGACGGATGTCTCAAGAGTCAACAACAGAATGCAAGCAAAAATCGTTGCCGCAAGCTCATCCAGGAGAAGCATGGCTCACAAGTCAATGACTGGATGCAATCAAATTGTTTTCCTTAAAAGAAAAATTTAACAAATCTGTATTGTCTCTGTAAATTGCCTTGAGATGACATGTGTCTTGAATTGGCGGTATTTAAATAAACTGAATTGAATTGAAAACTGTTCTATTTAAGAGACAAAATGCACTTAATAAGACAATCAAACACTTGCAAAATGCAGTAAGTTCCTGTTTTTCTTTTGTTGAAACTTTTATTCTCTGCTGTTACAACCTAAGGATAAGAATGAGAAAAATGGTTTTAAGTGCACCTATAAATTTATCGTGAATGCTGAAATGTTCGTGTAAATGGCTGGCTTAATTATATGAATATATATAGAAGAATCTGATGCATCCTGGGACCCCACCACTTTTGTTTGGCTTTTCCCATTAAATAGAGCACCTTGACTGGCTCTGTAAGATAAACAGCCTACAGGTAAATTGATACAAACTCTTTTCTCTGTTTACGATGTAAATTGCCTGTGAAATTTCAAGCATGTGAATCCCTCTGAAATTTGTGCATCATTATGGTTGTGTTGCCCTAATTCTCAGACTCAGAAGTCATGTCACCTAAAATTTCCTCCCCAGAAGGCAGTCATTTGGTGTAAGTGGCTAAAATAACTCTGTCATCCTTTTATTTTGGGACTACCAACAGTGACTGGCTGGCAGACATTAGATAATGTGAGGGAGCATGTTGCTATACACTGTAGGGCAGATTAGATAGCTACTCTGGAGCGTGACCATGCAGGAAACTTTAAAAATCAGTCCAAAAAACAACTAGCAGCCGATGAAGTAACACAAATTGGAGTGCTGATTCTAAGTTCCATTTAAAAGTGGTGAAGGAGCATTTCGAATGACCCCAGTCAGCAGTGGGTTTGGAGCAGTTTCTGGGCCCAAGCAGCATGTTTTCTTTTTTCACATAGAAATATAAAACATTAACTGACATCTAGTTCCTCATTTACACAAAAGTTGTCTTTGCATCAGGTAGGTAAACCTGTATGTTGGAAAAGACTTTACTCTTACATGCATTGTCAGACTTAAATTGCACCCATTTCAAGGACTGCTGTGTCGGATACAAAGAAGACCTACAACAAACTGTGTTTTCTCTTTGTTTTATATTCCCATAAAATGTATATGCACCTGAGATCTTTGTAGGTTGTAATTGCTTGAGGACTGCACTAAGAAAGAGAAGAACTATGCAATCTTTGCTTTTTTCTAGATGTTGCAAATTTTAGGTAAATATGATCAAATTTAGGTGAATATAATAATTTTACAAATTGACAGATAATTTATGTATTCTGTTTGTATCTGGATCCAACTACTGAAGTGAACTGATTTTATTTTTCTCAAAATGAATGGAAAAGTTACATTGGAAAGACAATGTAAGACAAGACAATTCTGTGTAAATGTTACTGTAAAATGTTTCTAAATAGCTCTATATTTTAGCTTTGCATCATTAGATCAATCTGATACTTGCAGACAATGGTTTTACATAGCTGGGTGTTCAAATGTATAAGTCTTTATTTCAAGTTTAACCACATTTAGTATAGCACATGTCTAAAGTCAAGGAACCCTATTGTGAAAATAAAAAATTTAAATGTACTTTCATTATTTAGGACGGTCTAGTTATTTTTATATGACATGAACACATATTTTGGCAGGAATGTATGAACATACTGCATCTTCAGCAGTTAGCAAAAACAATTAAAATTCATTCTTATTTGTCTGCATCCATCAGAGACCTAAAATAAACACAAAAGGCTGAAAACACTGTTTTTTGTTACGCAAGGAAATATTTCTCCCAGGACTTTGTGGTTAATAATATCACAGAGAAAATATTGTTTCTTGTTTGGCTTTAATTATTTCTGACAAAGACTAAGATCAGAGAGGTGGTACAGTATAAAAAGGACTTTAATTGGGTAAATGACATCTAAATGTGGTGGTGCAGAAAGCAAACATTCTTAGCAGATTGTGCAGAAGCAGAAACCTAATGCTGAAACACAATGCTTCTTCTAAAACAGCTGTATGTGCTCAAAAATGTCAAGAGGTCTAATTTCTATTGGTTCTATTTCTGCTCACATTCTTGTTGGTCTTGAAGTAAATTTTCAAAGATGGAAATGTTTGCCGGCTAACAATCCCTATTGTTAGGGAGCAGCACAGATCTACAAACTTCAATTCATCTTTTGCACAATGACTTCCAAGTGAGAGGAAATGTCAAGTAAAACATAAACACTGGAAGCAGCGGTCCGCCCCGGATGTGCTTCATCAATTATGGAGGAAACTGATGCTGTTTTGGGACAGACACCCAATGAAGCAGTAAGAGAAAATAGGGGTAAGCGTGTAACTAAGCATCACCAAGCTCTGAGAGTCATTGTAATGGAAAATAGGAACTGATGATAAATCTTTACAACATCCTGTAATGCGGCTAAAGCCAAGGTCACAGCATCCCTTCAATGAAACAATGTCTGCATGTTTTTCACCTAAAACTGGGACACTGTCTTCTCAGAGGATCCTTCTTAGCATCAACTGGCCTGTTGGCAATAACCTCATCTACTACTGATACACGTGTAAAAAGAAGTCCTAATTATAGGGTATATGATTATTCATATTAAATGATCATTGAAAAATGGTCAACAATAATATTTATAAATGGGTTTTACAGACTTCACAGCCTGACATATGCTGAAAGACGACCCTATAGAGCAATATTATTATTATTATTATTATTATTATTATTATTATTATTATTATTATAATTATTAATATTATTACATTTTCCATTTGAGATTAATGCAATGTTGTGTCTGTGGGATATGCTATATCCAAAACCCCTCAAATTTCAGAGTTTTAGTTTCACCTGTTTGTCTGAGCTTCGCCTAAGAAGTAGACATATGCCATATCTTTGCCATGACAGTTAGAAAAACAAGGACAATAGGGCTGAGACACATCTGCAACCTACTGACCATAAAGGCAGTAATTTGTTCCTCGAACCAAAATGTACCACAGTTTTCACGTTAAATTTGTGTCATGATCTGGCCTGTTTGCTCTCCCTTAATTAGTCATTCCTTTCACCTGTCGTTTTTCCCTCCCTACCTCATATATAATTTATTCCCCTCACCTGTTTCCTGTGGTTTATATTCAGTTCAGCCGGAGCATTCAGTGCCAGATCATTACTCGTCTTTCTGTCAGCCTGTCTGTTAGTTTTGTTCCATGGTTCATGTCCTGGATCCTAGCGGCCGGTGGAAAGAGGGTTTTAGTGTTTGTCTCGTCTCCTGATCGTCCACTGTTCCTCCCCCGCGGAGTCCTCTGGGTTTTTGGCTCAATATGTGGGGAGGTTCAGTTTTTATCTCAGTAAGCCTGGCTCCAGGGTGGAGACCAGTTTAAAGTCCTGCTTCAAGTTCCGGTTCCACGTCCTGTCTCGGCTACCCTCTTCCACTGAGCCTGCCCATCTGCACCTGATCCTGTCTGCTCCTGTGCGTGACCACCCGGTCATGCTTCTGGTCCCAGTCAGACTCTGAACCCTCCTGGGAGCCTGTGGATGACTGGAAGTCTGGATCCTGCCACCTGTTTCTGTTGCTGTCTGATCTGGATCCTGCCTGTTCTGTCTGTTCCTGTCTGTTCTGGATCCCTGACCAGGACCGGCTTCCAGCATGTCCTCTGGGACTGAAGCACTGGGGACATTCTTGGTCTGGACTGTTAAACCAGCTAAGTGACCAACGCAGATAATCTTCTGTCAGACGATCGTGGACACTTACCTGTGTTTCTCCCACTACAGGACTGCAATTATTAAGTTTTCAGGTGGCCTTTCTCACTTAAAAACATATTAAAACTACTTTATTCCAACTGATCACAGCAAATAGGCCGCCCCCCCGCCTGCAGTGTCCGCGAGCCACAGCTCCGCTTTTGTTTTGTTTTATTTAATAAACGTTTGAACTTTCCTACTGACTGTCTCTCCTTGAATACTAGGTCCATCTGTCCTCGGTTCATGACAATTTGGTAATTTAAAAAGGGAAATTCAGTGACCTTTTTCACTCAAACTCCTGATCATCATATCGAATCGCTGCTTCTGACAAATTAGAAATGGGATATTTAGAGCATCTCACAACAAGGAAACAATTTAACAGTCAAATATGGGACATTCTGTTCTTTATGTGAAATGTGTAGACCTACTGGTAGAGTGCATAATGATCCAAGTTATGACTGGAGCAACGTCAAGTAGCGCTAAAGTGTCTTGCGAAAATATTCGGCCCCCTTGAATGGATTTCAGGCTTCAAACAAAAAGATATAAAACGTTACTTTTTTTGGGGTGAAAAGTCAACAACAAGTGGAACACAATCATGAACTGGACCAAAATTTATTGGATATTTGAAACTTTTTTAACAAATAAAACAAAGAATATTAGGACGTGCAAAATGAATCGCCCCCTTTACTTTTAGTCTCTCTCCAGAAGTTCAGTAAGGATCTATAAATGATCCAATGTTGACCTACCGGTAAATGACTGATGATGATGAATAGAATCCACCTGTGTGTAATCAAGTCTCTGTATAAATGCACCTACTCTGTGAAAGTCTCAGAGGTCTGTTTAAAGTGCAGAGAGCATCATGAAGAACAAGAAACACACCAGGCAGGTCTGAGATACTGTTGTGGAGAAGTTTAAAGCCGGATTAGGATAGAAACGTTTTCCCAAGCTTTAAACATCCCATTGTGCAGGTGATAATACTGAAATGGAAGGACTATCAGGCCACTGCACATCTACAAAGACCTGAGCGTCTCTCTAAACTTTCAGCTCAAACAAAGAGACTGATCAGATCTGAAGCCAAGAGGCCCTCTTGACTCTGGATGAACTGCAGAGATCTACACCTGAGGTTGGGAGATTCTTTCCATAGGACAACAATCATTCGCATAGAGCACAAAGCTGGAAGAAAGACATTTCTTAAAGATATCCATAAAAAAATCTAAGTTAGAGTTTGATACAAAAAAACCTGGGAGACACAGCAAATATGTGGAAGTTGATCTAGTCAGATGAAAGCAGAAGCAAACTTTTTGGCAACAATGCAAAATGTTATGTCAGGAGTAAAGCAACACAGCTTATCACCCAGAACACAACATCATGGCGGCAGCATCATAGTTTGGGTCTGCTTTTCTGTAGAAGGGACAGCAGAGATGGTTAAAACTGATGGGATGCAGGACCATTCTGGAAGAAAACGTGTTGGAGTCTGCAAAAGACATGAGACTGGAACGAAGATGTATCTTCGACAAGACAATGTTATAAAACATAAAGCAAAATCTAAAATGAAATGGTTCACAAATAAAAATATGCAGGTGCTAGAATGGCCAAGTCAAAGTCCAGACCTGAATACAATTGAGAATCTGTGGAAAGAACGGTAAATTGCTGCTCACAAACGCTCTCCATCCAGCTGTTTTGCAGGAAGAATGGGCAAAGATGTCAGTCTCTCAATGTGCAAAACTGACAGATGAACCAAAAGAAAGTTGCAGCTGTAAGCGCAGCAAAAGGTGGCGCTACAATGTAATAACTCATGTTGGCTGAATCATTTTGTTCACCCAATTTATTTGTTTTTTATCTGTTTAAAAAGTTTGAAATATCTACAGTTATACCTTTCATTCCACTTCATGATTATGTCCCACCTGATTATTCACAAAAAAAAAATTAAAATTTTATATTTTTATATCTGAAGCCAAGGTCCCACCTGGAGAAACAACAATCAACTTTGCTGCTCCACCCGACAGCTCTGGAGCTGTGGTCCAACTCCCCCATCCCAAAACAACCTTAATTTCAGTTAACACTAACTGGTTCCCTTATCTAACAGAAGAATCAAACTTTCTACTATATGATAAAGAATAATCTCTGCCTCTTTTCCTTGGAGGCAGCCGAAATCGAACCAGAAAATCCCAGCAGCCTCTCTGGAGATCTCATTGAGAACAGACTCTAAACCTGTGTCTGTATGTGTTGTTTGCATTTGAGCAAAGAAAGCAATAAAGCAACTCAATGTTTCAGTTCAAGAGCCTATTGCTTTATTTTCTTAGAAATTTCTAACAAGCTGATATAACTGACACTAAATTCACATTTTCTAACATTTCATGATTAAAATTTAGCTGGCATGATTTGCTCCTCCTCCTGGATCTTCATCATCATGCAAGGTGAGAGAAATTTTAAAATTAATCAGAAGAGAACCGGAGGCTGATTGGAAGCTTAAATCGTAGATTGCTGCTGTCCCAGATGATGATGATCTAAAGCTAATTGTATTATATTAGCTTCTTTAATACTGCAGTCAGAGGATAACTTTGTGGTAATAACGTGGCTCTGCATTCTCTATTTAGGTGTTACATAGGTTTGTGCTTTTGAGAGAAGGCTCAGAGGAATTTATGCTGTGTTTTTTTAAGTTTTTTTTTCATCAAGTTATTATAAAATATTGTTCATTTAAAGTTTTATATACTAATTTACATTTGCTAGCTAATAACTAGTTAGTATAACAGAGTTCAGTGTTCTAATAGAGTTATACTAACTCTACCAGAGGTGCAGAATGCTGTGTTTCCCTGCTCTTTGTATTCTACCAGGGCTGCTGTGGTCGTATTAGCACCACCCTCAGAGTATGACTCTGTAGGCTAGAGGTCCGCTCTGGTTGGTGTGATACCTCCATCTTCCTCAGCATCACTGCCCTCTGCTGAGCTTGAACTGGCCGATGGTTCAACCACACAATCCAATTCCAGACTAGATGATCTGGTGCTGTCATCAATGTTTCCATCCATCTTCATTATAGAATGCTGAGCTAGCTCCAACAGTGTTCTCCTTCTGATGTCACCACACAGAGATGGGTTTTTACCAGCTGGCAATCAGAGAGCTGCTGTAGAGCTACTAAATGTAGAATATCTCTGTTAAAAATAAGCTATTTTATTCATAATAACTCAGAACCACTTGGTATGGTTTCCTGCATGATTCTAGTTTAAATTTACATGAAATCAACATTGACTGATCAACACTTTAATCTTTTTCATAATTAACCCAAAGATGCCATCAGTATTATTAGCTTTTTCACTTTTGGTTAATTATTTGAAAATTGTGTTTTGTATTCAAACAGGTTATTTTTGCCACTATTAAAATAAATAATTAGAAACACAAAAAAAAATAATGAAAATCCGTCAGGGCATATTTCTTCACAGCTTAGGCCCCGTCCACACGAAGTCAAACCCTGGCCTAAACGCACACATTTTTCACCAAACCAGCCTCTCATCC
>NW_015150514.1:1010476-1014664 GCF_000732505.1 Cyprinodon variegatus
CTATTTTTGCTTTGGCACCACAGCGCCACTTACAGGCCTGGCATACATTTTGCTCCGTCTTTACGACAAACGTTCTGGAAAATATTAGCGTTTCGTGTTCGTTTTGACTTCGTGTGGACGGGGCCTAAATTTGTAAAAGATGAACAAGGTCAAGGTAAGGCACAATAAAAGAGCAATATAATTATTTTTTTTAAAAGGATTAGCTCATTGAGAGAAAAATCATTTTGTTTTAGGGGTCCTTAAAAAAATCCCAAAATTGATTGATTGATTGATTGATTGATTGATTAATTGATCACAGTGGAAAATGTACTTGTAATTTGTAGAAATTTAAACAGGCTAAAAAACAAGACAGATGCAGCAGTACATACACTGTGGTAAGTAAATACAAATACATGCAACCACATCGTACATTCAAACACACAAAGCTCCCTGAAAAAGATTCTTTTAGAAATTATGAATCATTATAAATTTAATTTAATGAGGGAAAAGTAGAGAAAACTTGGAATTTTTCAGAAGATGTTGAGTGAGGGCCTTGTTAGACACAGAAACAGATGTTATAGAGTGGAGGGAGGACGAAAAGTGCTTTCTATTTAAATGAACATTCCTTATTGAATCTCTGACAACAACAAAATTAGAGTTTTATAATTGAGACTATATGAGGAGGTACTGTTTCAAATCATCGGATTAACTAAGGTTAATGCATTTAAATATGAATAACATCCAGTGAAACTAGTCTGGAGGATGGAGTGAGCAGGACAGTCTGGTGCAACAGACAGTGGTGACATTTGAAGGGTCATCAAAGTGCAAACCAGCATAACTGTTCTTTGCAGTATTAGAAATGTTTCTGTCATCAGTATTTTTTACTCATTAATGTTATGTAATCCATTTTGAAGAATAATATCAGAAGAGCTAGGTGGAGACAGAAATATTTCAATCAATTCACTAATTTTGCAAAAAAACGTTTTCAGCCTTGAAAAAGTTTTTTTTTTTTTTTTTTATAAAAAAAGAAATAATGCTCTAAAAAGGAGATGGAAATAGGTTTATTGAATGAGTTGTCATTGACCTCACATGACTGCCCAGGTATTTTCACTGATGCTCCCTGAATCCAGCATTAGAATCACGTGTCAGTAAACCCTGCCTGACTCTGAAACATTCGTTTTAACCTCGATTTATTATTGATCTGTGTTTCTCACTAGTTTAGGTTAAGCTAGGTTAAGCTGCTGCTGTGAAAGAATATTTCCTTTTCATTAACAATTGTATAGTTCACTCAAAATTAAAATGAGAACTGGAAAAAAATATGGAGATTAATAGATGTGGTATTTTGATAATGGTATGCAAGTTTGAAAGTGTAACGGTATGACGTTTACTGCAGGGTTTCTAAAGGTACTTCTGTCAAGCAATTATTTGTGTTTCCTTTTCTAAGGTGGAATACTCGATTTCTCGTCTGTGCAGTAAATCAGACAAAAGTCAATGCAGAAAAAAAAATGTAGTGAGGAAAGTGATAAGGTAGTGCGGCTGTTTCTCAAAAGTCACACAGATTTCTTGTTTTGGAAAGTTCCTGCACCAACCCCCGCCTGCTGTGAAAGCTCTGCAGTTCTTCCCCTGTTAGATGCTATTCTGTCGCCTCTATGCACCTCCTGATCAAAGCTGCAGCAGAGCAGGGCTCAACGCTGAGGACTACTAGCATCTCTCCACACCTAATAATAAAGAGAAAGGAGAAAATAAATTCCAGTCATGTTGCTTTTTCTCAAGAGATCAGAAAAAAACTTTCAAGCACGCAGGAACAATATATATGGCACCTTATTAAGATGTTATCCAGGACATATACAGGCTGACCATTCGGTGTTGTTGAAAACTGAGGAGGGAGGCAGCCATACATTCAGAGTGTTTCCTCACTTGTTAGTAGATCCCGTCTGACTGGAAGTCCCTAACATCATTTAAAATGTGTAATAACAAATACCGTTTGACTGTAATTTGACCAATTCCACTATGAATCTTGGGTGGGTGTCTTTTGTTAGAGCATAATTTCAACTTGTGCATTGGGCCCTGTTCAGGGAGATGCAAAGATGTTTTATTGAATTCAGTTGGAGGCAGCAGATTTAATTTAACACAAATAAAGACAACAGGCAGTGAAAACTCATTAAAATCTGCTCTAAATAGGCCTGATAAATGAGAGCTGGGACAGGTATCTAAAAAAATACATCTGTCGAGGTGAAGCCTGACAGCTTTATAATGAGGAAAATTGAATCAAGCTTATGGGAACTATGTCATTAGATTTCAGATTTTTTTAATATATTTATATAAAAAAAAATCACTTCATTTAAAGTGTAACAGCAGCAGAGATGCTCCCAGGTGGTTAAAATGTTAAGCTGGGAGCTTAGAAATATTCCTGTTGTTCGAGTCTCCTGCAGACGGATAATTTCAACATATTCTGCCCATTAAATTTACCATCATGTCATCATAAATCTAAGATTTAACCATCAGATAACTTTAATCCACAAAAGAACAGAGCAGGAGACATGAAAGCAAAACTTTTCAGAAAGTTTTTAGCGCTGATGATTAGCCTTTGTGAGCTCCTTCAAGGCTTTCAGCGGCACACCTCTCTAGACTGGTTTGTTTTCTTTCATTTTGGAGAAAAATCATCATTAGCTCCGGCATTATCTGCTCTTTATTTTGGCCCTGTGATGAGCCCTGTTGCTGGGATTTGGGTGATAATGATTGGTGCCACAGTGTTAGCTTAATGGCTTCCCTTTATCTTCAAAGGCTTTGATTCCTCGTTGTTGTTGCTTAGCAGACAATTAAGGGCTAAAGGCCACTTTGGAGATAGGTTTCTGTGAGGGCCTTTGTTATATAAATTGCTGGGCTTTAGCCCTGATGAAGACGACAAACAGCTGTAAAGAAAAACTCTTCAGTGTTGCTTTGCTTTTGTTGAAGCATTTTTTGATTAACTTAGAACCTAGAACTATTTTCAATGGAAAGCATTAGATGCCGTTGCAGCGGGTAACTTTCAGAGGCTACTAATAAAGAGCTGCGATCAGGTTCAACCATGGCTGCTTTTTGTCATTAAACCAGTTTATGAATTTTAAGAAAATGTTTTCAGAGAAGCTATGACACTACGCTAGCGATATCTTAAATCTATTTTTCCTTTGTGAGGAATTGGGCATCCACACAATCAGGGGAAAAGTATCAACAGCAGATGCTTTTATTCAGCAGATGGCAGGAAAACTGACAAATACTACATCAAAACCTCATGATTGCCAAAGAAGGGTTGGACTTGCATTTATTGGAATCCATGCTAACAAGTGAGATGGCTTTTAAAAGAAAACCCATTTAAAAACTGTTAATTATTGCAGAGAGAACAGCAGCAGGCAGGTTCAAAATTGTTGTTATCATTTCTGATCATCTCAGGGTGTCCTGTCTGTATTTTTAACCAGAAAAAATCTCAATTACTGTGAACAGTAGCTGAAAATGTGAAAAATATAACAAGCCTGAGCCTGGCTTAAAAAGAGTTTAAAGTGGCTCTGAGTGGAGGTTTGAAGCATCTCACTTTAGTGTATAACTGTCTCAACATCTTTAAATATGATTTCAGATTAACTCGTCCTGGAGGCTAAAGCCAACCACTAAAAGGCCAAATCCAGAAAGGACTCATGCTGTCTAAAAACAATCGCTAAAAGGTCACAGCAATCTTTCCAAAAGCTATTTATGTGTGATCAGGTGCAGAACAAAAAAAAATGAAAAGCACAAGCAGCTACTAAACCAATAATGTCTCTTTTTCATTACCTGGGAGATGCAAGTGCTCCGAACTGAGTAAAATGAAAGAATACTGTCTACTGGGGCCACAACCTGCAGATAAATCTGTTATTCATGTAAAACACTCAGACCTCTACAGTGTTTCTCTAATTTTCTGACTTGCGTACCCTTTGGGCATTTTTTCTTAACATGAATTCCACTCTCAGTCAGAATTACTGATGATTGTCCAAAAGTGGATTGTAATACAGTAACTGATTCTAAAATACCAAATATTTTACTTAATCTTTTAGTTTAAGCGTTTAACTCTTGGCTTTTTATGCTTTTCATCTCAAATAAAAAACAACATAAATATTTTGAAAGTTAGTAAAGAGTCGAAATCAGTCCAAAATAAATCATATAATAAGCCTGTATTTATAAACCTGGAGCTCTTCTGAGTAA
>NW_015150514.1:1016198-1018412 GCF_000732505.1 Cyprinodon variegatus
TCGTTGCGTCACACCTCAACCCACCTCAAAGCCAACGCTGATTGGATGTTCGTTTGGTGAACGGCTCCAAATTTTCTTTAATGGAGAGTCTCCAGACTGATCTGCGAGTGAAATCTTGAAAGCTCGCGAGATCAGGATGGTCTCACGAGGCTACATTGGTCCCACACTTGTTACTTGTCATGTGCCTGAATTGTAGACACCTTTTGTTTTCCATTTACTTCTAATGAGGACAGAGCTAAACCAAAAACCAAAGCTCTGGATTTACTGGTTCATCCTTGTCCAACTCTCATGGTCAGTAAACGCTGCATGGAAACAAGCAGATGAAGAAACAATTATTCCAGGGATCTAAAGCTTTTGTAAAATAAAGCTGGCTACCTTTTTTTTTTTATCCCCTACAAAAGTGTTTAGAGCAAAAATCATTCCTGAAAGGAAAAACAGCTCTTATGATGTTTTAGACTGTTTCCGCAGAAGTTTCCCACTGATATTTTAATTATCAATCAAAGGAAAGGCTTTTAATGGTTTTATTGGTTTAAGATGAGATTAAAAATATGAAATTCTGATGAAGTTCTCTAAAAATGTACTTTAAAAGTGTAAAAATGAATGAACAAAAAATACCCTTCAGTATGTTAAAATGTTTTGTTACGTAACTACTGGTTTCAGATGCTGGTTTCTCTGTTTTTTCTGTAGTGTTTCCAAAATCTTAAATTGCAGCAGGATCTTTCTACAGGAATATGACACAACATTGGATAAGACCGATTCCCCTTCACTGTTATCAGATCCATCACAGCCTCCCTGTAGTTTTATACCTGAGTGAAGACATTTAAATCCTATTAATCATAAGTTCAGTGACATCACTTTTTATTTTTTGATTCAACATAAATAATAGCTGTCTAAACAAAAATAACTACAACCACTCCCTTAATGATTTATGCCAAGATCTGTGGCAAACACTGATCACTACTGGAGACCTCAGACAATGCAGCACTGTTTATACTATCTGACTCTGTTGCTCAGGGATAGTTAGGATCGGATAAACCACATTTTCCAACAATAAACTATGTCAATAATAAAAACATTTAAAGCTGATTAATGAAGATGATGAGCTGAGGTTTGGGGTTGAGGATTGAGGACTGGGTGTGGTGCTCCCCATCTCAGATGCTTACCCTCACCTAGTTTATCCCACAACCACACAGAGGATCTTGGGGAGGAGATCTAACCAGGGTAGGTCCTCCCATGCTGGTTGTAGACCTATGCCCCAATTTTAATAAATAGACAATAACCCAACCATCTCTTGTGGCACTCAGGATTTAGCATTTTCATGGTATTATGAGAGTTTATTCCAGTAAAGTGGAGCATAGAAATTAAATTCTGCTTTTCCCTGTTTGGTTGTAGTTCTGGGTGTATAGAATAGGCTGGAACTAGAAGACCTGAATGGGCTAGGAGGTTGATAAACAGACAAAGAAATCTGTTATGTATTGAGGTGCTGATCAATTCAGTGATTTAGAGACAAACAGAAGGACTTTAAAGTCTATTCTGCTAGCTAGATGGAGCCAGTGTAAAGACTTCAGAAACAGGCTGATGTGTTCTCCTTTCTTAGTTCTAGTGAGAACACTGGCAGCAGCGCTTTGGATCAGCTGCAGCTGTCTGATGGACTTTTAGGCAAACCTATGAAGATACTTTTGTAATAGTCAATTCTACTAAAGATGAATGCATGAATGAGTTTTTCTACATCCTGCTTGGACATTAGTCCTTTAATCCAGGGAATGTTCTTCAGGTGGTAAATGATTTACTTAGTAGCTGCCTTTATGCGCCTAAAGGTTCAGGTCATGGCATCAAGACTTCAGCCATAATCACTCATTTCTATCTGTAGTAGCTGAAGCTGTGACCTAATTCTGGAACTTCCCTCCTTTGTTCTAAAGGTTATTACCTCAGTTTTGTTTTTATTCAGTTGGTGAAAATTATGGCATATCCATTTATTGATCTGTACCGAACATTTAGCTAACACTCTGATGGGTTCAAAGTCACTTGGGGACATTGTGTTGCAAAGCTGTGTGTTCACTGCCCTGAGGGAGCGAGAAGGTGAAGGCACTTTCAGTGGCTCAGAGAGGTAGGGTGGGGCTAGTCCACTTAAAGACTTAAAAACAAATTAAAGAATCTTAGAATCGACCCTCAACTAAACAGGCAACCAGTCAATAAGGATAAAGCAGAAGTTAT
>NW_015150514.1:1018745-1035927 GCF_000732505.1 Cyprinodon variegatus
TCCATCCATCCATCCATCCATCCATCCATCCATCCATCCATCCATCCATCCATCCATCCATCCATCCATCCATCCATCCATCCATCCATCTCTAACAGGAACATGTGAGTGGGGGACCAGAGCCTTGTTAATGAGGCTAGTAGCAGATGGGAAGAAGTTGATTTATGGCGGAAGGGGTCTGGTCCTGATGGAATGCAGCCTCCTTCCCAGCTGAGTGTCCAGGGAGGGGGTATCTATCTTCCTGCTAACCTCAAAGTCCTGGAGGTGTACAAAGCTCGTAAAGAGAAGGAAGATAGCAGCCCACCACCTTTTCTGCAGAGCCAATGACCTGCAGCATCCTGCCTGGAGATGACAGCAGTGCTCGCAATGTGAGTGTGATGGGGAATTGTATGAAGCACTCCAAGATGGAGGAGTAGAAGGTCACCATTGTTGTGTTTGGCAGGATAAACTTCTTCAGTTTCAACTGGAGGAACATACTCTTCTGTGATCCACCGGCAGTTGGAGTCAAGACCGCTAAGTGAGGACTGGGATAAAAGGAGGAGCTGAAACCCACCAACCGTATCTTGCTGTCGGTTTCTGATGTGTCCAGGTGATGGAGGATGCAGTGAAGATCCATGTTTACCACATCAAACAGACATGTTGGCTCTGTAGATGAACTGCAGGGGAAGCAGAGGTAGGTCTGATCATTGGCGCATAAAGAACACTGTGAGAGCCATGGAATGGGTGGGAATAACACTGCAGGCCCATCTCACTTTGGTCAGAACCTGTTCCATCGTCCTCCCTCTGGTAGGCCAGAGGACTGTAGGCCAAAACCAACAGATTCAGCAACAGTTTCTTCCCAGCAGCCATCAGTCTAATGAATGTCTGGAACAATAACTCAGTATCTTCAGCCCCTCTTTACTGGTTCCCCCTAATTGATTTAATATGGAATGATGTATCTCTGCCTCCTCTGCTTTCTGCTCATTGCCGTGCTGTTATGTATACCTGTCTGTCTCTGTCCTGTGTCTGATATTCTGCTTATTAGTTACTGTATTGTTGTGTTATTGGACAATAAGGACACAATGAACATTGTGTAATCCAAAGTCAAATTCCTCATATTTACACACATTCCAGGGAATAAAAAATATTCTAATATGAACAACGCTTGTTTATTAAGCTCAAATATTTCTTAAATTTCTCCCTGATGTTTACATATGATCATTTGAGAAACAGAAATGTCATGAGAACTCTACAAAACAATAAAAGTTTGTCTAAGTCTAAGTCTCATTCCTGAAATATAAAAAGGAAAGTGAAATCTTTAAGATCTCAAGGTCATGGCTGTAGGAATGACTGGAGATAATTCAGTTGTTACCAGCAAGAAAAATCTAAAGCTGGAAATAACTCTCTCTCCTTTTTTATGTCTACCTTTGCATTGTTTAAGTGTTTGCCTTCTCCCTATCTTGCTTTTTCTCATCTATGCTCTGTTTTCTATTAACTAACTTGCTTTTTATTGTTGCTTTTCAACTGAGCTCTCTTAGGTATTCTGTCTTTCTCCAAGCCTTCGCCCTGAAACTGAAACATAACTCTCTGCAGCCAATAATATGAATATTTTTAAAGTAAAGTCTGATAAACAGATGGTTCCAATGGTCTTTTGTGTCAGACTCTTGGTTTCTACAGCCACTGCTTCTCTACAACAGAAATAATTCAATAATGAAATTCAACTTCAAAGAAAAATTGAAATGGTATTTTTAGGTTGATATTTATTATTGCATCACAAATGTTGCAGAATCGTTGGTCATTTAGATCTACTTGAACATAATGAGTCTGTAGTGAAGGACTTCTCTCTCTTATTGAATCTTAATTTCACTCAGAAGGTACAGCACTCCACTCATGAAGCATCTGGGTCTGGGTTTTTCTCACAGTCTGGAAAACCTTTTTTTTAAGTAGATCCATGTGGAAATCCAACCAATACTCTGACCTGTTTGGTGATGAGGTGTGTAGAGCTGGATTGAACAGTGAACTTTGGTCTCTTTCCGTTCACTCCGTCTGCGTTTAGTGAATCCATCTCCTGTGCTGAGCTCCATATTTAAACGCTGCTCAGGCTTTTAAATATCATCTGAATCCTGAACAGTTCAAGTTACAAAAGTCTTTATTATCGCAGAGGGGCAATTTTTCCTCCAACAGCTGCACAAACACAGATGGACAATAATATGTGAAATGCTACAGTGACTCTGCTTGTCTAGTAACCATGGATGATCACAACTTTTCAAGATGCATTGTGGGAAATTACAAGTCCACTACCTTTTCATCCACTAGACATTCGGACACTCATTTAAAATGGCGTATATAGTGCCCTATGTAGTGATTAGGGTGGACATTCAGACATAGCCTATGTCTCTCTGCTGGCCTGGGAGTGCCTCATACCTCCATAGAGCTGGAGGAGGTTTCTGTCGGACAGGGAAGTCTGGGAGTCTCCACTGAGACTGCCTCCCTAAAGACCAAGTCCTGGGTAAGAGAAAGACGATAAGTATGAGTATTTATGTGCTGGTGGTTCAGGTCTTGGGGCCTTTATATGTGCCGCCCTTTCTAAACTGATGGCCCCTGCTTGGCCCCCTATTTTTTAAGCAGTGCTGCCTCTTTGTAACATCAACAAAGTAATAACATAATGCATAAGCTTGACTTAACTCACCTTTGCCATAAGTTGCCTTTGCCTTTTTTAAAGAACCACTTAAACCAGCAAACTAGAATTCATTAACGTGTCCTGAAGAAAGAGCCATCCTCTGGTTAACTAGGGTTCCCAGTGGCCATCCTTCATTTCATCAGCCAGTCAGTAAATTGGCAGCAGCAAATGCAGCTTGGAGAAAGCCCCCCACTGTGGACAGCTGCCACACTGTTTCTCACGCTTTATGAAATACTAGCTGACTTTTCCTTTATACCTCTTTGTCGCAATGCACAAAACCATGTAGGGGGGAGGCAGGATGATCACTTAATGTCTGCAACCCAAACAAGATACCTGTTTAATAGTTGACTGATAAAAACAAGAAACATTTTCCACACAAGTACAAACAAAATTAAAGTCCTATTTTGTTTGTCACTCCTTTTTAAATTAGAAAATGCTTTTTATGGCCAAAACATGAGATGAATTATTGGTGTGGTTACTGAGCCATGGTCTCCCAGCCCCAAACACCTCAAACCTCTGCTGTTGTTTCCTCACTTTGCTGCTTTAGGTGGTAAACAGTGCAGTAGTAGAGACAGGTTCTCTGTGGTTGTTTCTGATCCATTTCATAATGGCTTGGATTTTAGTTTTTATCAATCCAAACCTTCACCAGGGATTAGGAGCTCTTGGTTTAGAGGGTGTTCATGTCCTCATTAGAGCCAAGCTATTACAGAATGAGGTTGTAAATGGCTAGAACAATTTCCTGTGATATAATTAGTGAGCAGAGCTGAGAGCTGTTGGAGTTCTGATGAGAAAACTAGAGGAAACATCTAATATGGGGATCAGCTTGTGGAGCTGTTCTCTGAATTCAAGTTTCTGGATTTGGACGTTTCATTTTACCAGCCTTTTAATAATTGGACCAATTAGCATCTCTAGAACTGATGGCATTCCTCCAGCAGACCAAAGCTCAAAAAAAGGCTCCTGCAACTGTAGACTGTTAGAACGTCTCCAACATCTGCTGTGGACATGAAGTAGTTTTGCTAAATCACACTTCTTGAAGCTCTAATATGTTGATGAAATTTTATTTCCTAATTTTACTTCCGACTGGTTCTCTGAGGCTCCTTAGAAAGTGTCTGACGACCCAGGTGCAGATCGATTTCAGACGAAATAAAGAACAAAAACAATTAGAATGATTTACCAAGAGGAAAAAAATGAGACAAGACATTAAGAGTTCAGGCAACAAACAAGAGAGTCCGGTAAAAATTGAAGGAACCCAACAGCTTAGTTACTAGGATGGAGAGAGGAAGAGGAGGAAGAAAACAGCTGAGGAGGGTGAAGGTAACGAGCTGAGGGAGAACACTGAGGAGGAGAGAAAAATCTGAAATACAACCCAACAAATAACGACGAAGAATAGAAATAAGGATAAAAAGAAAACCATAAAATACATGAACATATTGAGATAATTGATATAGCAAACCTTAAAACTGACAACTTAAAAACTAAAAGATTACAATTCAGTTCAATTTAATTCAGTTTATTTGTATGCCACCAGTTCAAAACAAACCATCTCAATACAGTAAACAAAAAGGAAATAAAGGTAAACAGGAACACAAAAGGAAACCAGAACCACAGGTCGGAACAGAACCTTTCTTGTTCAGTCCTCACTAATCCTTCATTTTGGAATTGACATTTTTTTATTATGTTTTTCTGTGAATTATAACTGGGTCACTGGCAGGATGGTGGAGTAAAGGGGATATATAATCCAAATAAGACAAATGAGATGAGACAGATGTCACCAGCATCCACTGTGATGTATAAGAAGCTCATCTGAAGGTGGAGACTGCAGACCTCGTGGACATATGCTGGAGTTTTATTGTAGATATTCACCTATAAGATTAGAGATCAGAGATGCTCAAATTGTTTTAAGATTTGTAGCTTTTATGTGTGTCAGCCTTTTTTATTAGATTAAAAAAAAAAATTAAAGCTGCAGCCTGTGCAAGCCTCAAACTGTTAATAGAAAACAAAGGGGAAATTCACACCATTTTATCTCATTATTTGCCTCCTTTCTTTTCAGTTTCCTCCATCAATGATCAAACATGTGTGCACTAGTCTTTGTTTATATGTTCCAGCATTAGCAAAATCATTGTATTCAAAGATGTTTTCAACTTTTTCTTTCATCTGATAGTTTGAAACTTTAATACGCATTTAAACTACTGATTTTTCTAAAATTTTTTCCCTTTAGCTTCTTTCTCACTTTTGGCTGCATGTTGAATCTCATTCTGTTTGTTGGCATACGATATATGAAAATGGTTTGAATGGTTCTACTTGTAAATAAATTCCAGGTACCTTGTAAAATAATCAAGTTTTATCGGAGCTATGTAAAAAATGTATGCATTATATTAAGGGACGTTAATGTTGTTGTGTAGCTTTAAACACTAAATTAGTAAACGTAATATTTTAGGAAGGAACAAAATATGCAAGTTACAGTTACTTTCACATTATATCCAACAATTGTCCATGTTTGTTTGTTGGTTTTCTAGGTGCTTTCAGGATAAATATCAGATTTCCTAGTGTAACTGCATGCAGTATGAAATGCTTGGCTAGCGCGGCGCATAATGCCTCGCCCGCCTGCATGGGTTCGGCTGTTAATGGCAAAGCTTATCTATTATGAATCATCTCTCAGCAGACAAAAGTTATGAAAAAAGCTCATGGCCTGTATTAGTCAGTGAAGGTTTGCTCTAAATTAAACAATATTCCAAGCTGGCATCACAAATAAATAGATAAAATAATCAATCAACACATATTGTAATTCAATCACCCTAAAAGGTCAGTATATTGAAAATAAGAAAAACATAAATATTTCTCATTATATGCAACAGTATTTAGACACTCCCAACATGGACATTCTACATTTTTCAGTACTTATGTTTAAAAGGGATTACAAGAAAAACTTATTCAATCAAAAAATCTTTACATCCTTTTGACCTTAACATGAATCATCCACCCGATTTGTTCTGATTCTTATAATTTCAAAGAACTCTAATTTCAAGATATGCACCTTCTTTAAATAAAAAAACAAAATACACAAACTTACCTTTATGTTTAGACATACAGACTGTACATAAACCCACCTACATAAATAAATATTAATAGCCATGATTATTTTTTTTACTAAGAATTTGACTTTGGTTTCTATCAAAATCTTCCCTCTTTGTAAAACTAGAGAGGGTCCCTTGTTTTCAGCAGAGTTCATGGAAACTCACCATGAGCCAGTGATCTGTCAGCTCAGCATACGCCGTCAGGCCAGCATGCCCTAAGTAATATGCATACGCGCATGGTCGTTATTAGCGGTTATCAGTCCCATAGAATGGCCAACTTTATTTAACTTAGTGCGCATGCGTCAACTTGTTTGCAGCCTTTTGCAGACGCTCCCGTTTTGTGATCCTTATTTTATTCTTATAAATTATTTGTACCTACAATCTTATTTTTCTCTCTTCTGTAAACGGTTCCACAGCAAGAAAACAATTTACAGCAAGCGATTCATAAACTAATTCTGATTCCCCCCCTTGATTTAGAAGAAAGGTTTGTGCAAGCATACGAATAACTGAATAATGTGTCCAAATCAATCATAATTTTGTAAAACATATTTCAACTAAATAGAGCAAACCAGGGTGCAGATCCTAATATGATATCTGATATCTGATGGATAAATGTATATTTTGAATTGCTGGACCCAGCCACTGAATGGCACGGCAGTACATCCACCCCACCTTATCTCTGATAGCGTTCATTGTACACAGAGCCATCATTGTTAGAACGTGCCTTTAACCCTGCTAATGTAATGAACCCCACTCATCACAAAGCTAAATACTGTTATCAGAGAAAACTGAGATTGTAATGATTATTTCTGTGTGAACACAGATCTTCCCATCACAGATATCACTTTAAAGATGCTGCCTTTTATATTAGTAGGACTGTGATGACAATGGTAGAGAAGCTTGTACCTAAATTATTAAGCAGACAGTTACACGTGCCCTTTCTCTAGGTTTGTTCAAGTCTTTTTTTCTCCAAGCTTCTCTTTTCCTGGCTTTCCGCCTTGCTTTTGTTACGCTTTGCTGTGCTAAGCTGCATGGTACTGTTGCAGCATCCTTAGAGGCTGTGTCAAGGAGGCTTCCATGAATTGCTTCAGTCCTCTGAGCCATGCAAATAATTGTGTTCCTGAATGATGTTCCATGCATTTTTCATAGCGGATCCGTGCTGTCTGAGCTCTGAGTAAAGAAGGTTTTTTTCCCCCTATCGTCAGTTTCCATCTTCTCACCAACAAAGTGCATTTTTCACCTCCTCATAGCCTGATTCCTGACCTCATACCCATTCCTCCAAATGCACATTTCCAGCCTCTATCATTGAAATCAATGGAATTGATTCTGCTGCGGTTAATGGATTTTGCTGCCAAGGTGAGAAGGATGCACTTTAATCATGGCAGATCTTAAATATTTTATCAGGGAGAGCAAAAGGTTTAGTGCTGGGGCTGGCAATGTGAAGGCAAGAATGATGGGGGGGGGGGGATCACTGTGTGTCTTAACACTTTAGTGTATCATTGGACCAAACACGCCATGCTTCCACAGCTATCAACTAAATGCTATCAGAGACTGTGACATATATCAGAAGGACTATGGGATAATCACATTTATACATTAAAAGAAGTTATATTTCCCATTTTTATTACTGCAATGTCTGGATAAGGATATCCTGAGTCCCATCAGGGCCTGTTAACAAATATAGTTGTTTAGGTATCACTTCAAACCACAGTTTTAATGATTCAGCAATAACAGAAACACAATAAAAAAATCCTGAGGCCAAAAAGACCAAAGCCCAACAGTCTTTTTGGTCTCAGAGATTTTTAAGCAAAAGTTCTGCAGACCTCTGTGAATTTTTATGGTGACCAGCAAACAGTGTTTAACATAAAGAATGCCACCAGCAGACAAACATGGCGGTGGTGGAGTGCCGGCTGGGGCTGCTTTGTGGATCTGGACAACTGTTTGATGGGGTAATGAATTCTGCTCTCCTGCAGAAAATGCTGAAGGCGAATGTCTGGACAGCAGTTCATGACCTGAAGCTTAGCGCCGCTTAAGGTATTCAGCAGGACAATAATCCAGGTAAAGACAGAATGTAGATTTGCTTCATTCATCAGAACCACACAGATAACTGGGTTCCTGAAGAATGTTGTTTAAATAAGGTGTTATGATTAAAGAGTGTTGGATAAAAAAAACTGCTACTAGAATGGTTTTTGAGTTATAGATGAATCAGTAAAGGTTTCACTGAAATTGAAATCCACTTTAATAAGAGCTTCCTGGCCAAGAAAGGCAGCAGCTTAATTACAGACCAGTCACAACATTCAGCCAACATGCAAAAATAGACCATCTCAAACCTTAAAACACCTTCAGATCACTGAAAAGACAATAAAAAAATGGAAGAAGCCCTGCTCTCTCAGTCGTGTACAGTAGGTTCACTGTCCTGCACCTTTTAGATGTGTCTCTTCTTCCACAGCTGAGTCAAATAATCAGGTCACTAGCACCTGACTGGAAACTGAGAAGGGGATTCAGCCATTTAATTTAGGTAAAGAAGGAGAGGCAGGCCTTCCAGGTGCAGGACATCTGATCTCCTGGCCTGGAATTAAGGAATGCTGCTGTAGATGATGAATAGTAAATATCCTAATAATGAGTGTTTAGATATTTCTTAATAATTCCTTTATTAAGACAGGCTCCTAGCCTGGTAACATCTGGGATGAAACATCCTGGAGAACTAAGAACACTGACAGCTGAAAGTGTTTGATAACATCCATTAAGCATCTCTGTTCTAACACACCAGGACAGTGTGGTTAGAACAGATTTATTTATGTTTTGTCTTTTGGTTTTTGCTTTCATGTTATTTTAGCCTTTTAGGTTATAATGTCACAATGAATTTGGATGGAGATGCATAAAAAGCTACATTTCACCTGGAGGAGACAAACCAGTTCAGTCTCTTGTTGTCACAATCAAGCCTAACTCCTCCCCTTTTCCAACCTCTCTATGGGCTGTGGTTCAAAACTAACCTGGCATTAGTTAGATTGATATAGAATTGAGTTGACTTGTACATTATCAATCTTGGATGTCTGCTGTTCAGTCCGTCCGTGAAAAAGAGGGACATTTAATAAAATACAATGAGCTGATAGCATGACGTGACAGCTAGTACCAGCCTTCCATAATACGCTTTCAGCAAACTTGGTCATCCATGAGAGACACAATGATCGTAATGGGATTCAGCTGCAGCTTTTTGTGAGTTTTCACAACTAGCGGAATAAGCTGATAAATCAAACTTTTTCCAAATACTGTCAGAAGAAAGGCACAGACATCTTTCCCACTTACACAAAGTGGTTATCTTAGCTCCTTTTTAAACAAAAAATTGTGAGTCCTCCAGCGTAGCCATTTTTGTAATGCCCCGGTAACGCACTTCTGACTGCCATCATTCCTACATGACACAAAAAAACACTGCTGGCATGTCATTTGTCTGACCCGCTGGTATTTGACTCATTATGATTTTAGGGGTTGAGAAGCCAGAATGGTGTTGTTTCAAGTGTGGGTACAGGCAACGTTTAAAGATCTACAAATTATTTAATTAACCACGCACCAAATTTATTGTACAACCATTAAAGTACTTGATAGCAATTTCATAGAGGGCTCCCCTTGTTCCATCCTATTCTAGATGTTTGTATCCCAATTTTGCTCCCATTATTTTGAGTAAATCTTCACCAATAGTGCAGGTTCATTTCGTATCAGTTTTGGTATTTGACAACATGAGCACCCTTCTCTGTTGTATCAGTTCCCTGTTGCTTGCCTTTTTCCATCTCCAAGTTGACATAAAGGAATAAATATCCTTGTTTCACCTGTTGTTTTTCAGCTGTTGTGGTTGTAAGTGGACCCACTACTTCCTTAACTGTTGCAATCATGTAGTAGATCCTGTTTTGCCAGAAAAAACTGTACTGAGATCCAAACTGTGTGGGGATCAGCTTTGGTAGCAACGTGTATCCACCTAATGAGCCATTCTTCGTGTTACCTCCCCATCCCTGGCATAGGCCTTTGTGGAACAAGTCCTTCCGGGTCATGTAGAACTCAGAGGTTGCTTACGGTCCTTCTCGGTTCAGCAAGAATGTAAGTAGTTGGGCCCCCACAAATGGCTTTTGGGGCAATGCATCGGCTGTTTCTAGGGTAAAGGCCTCAGGGGGCTGTAGAATCAATGTACTTCCTATCCATTCTATTGAGTTGCTTCTGTCAGTTGTTCATCCACCAAGATTTAATGGCATTTGCTGCAATAATCAAGAATTCCCTGTCACACTTGAAGAAACAGGTGCCAGAGTTGAACCCCTTAAGGTCCCAGTAGGGGATGTTGGGCCATGAGCCATGCTAATGATTTAGGACATTGAGAACAAATGTCCATTCTTTATTTTAATCATGTTCGTTGGAATAAGGGGTGCAGTTTTAATCTACAGTTGGCTGTTGTCTCCTCCCCTCTCCTTATGCAACCAACCTTCCCCTAAGACACTATCAAACAACACTCCTACATGAGGATATACAGCCCTGCCCTCCACAGTGTTTGAGGACCAAACTCCAAACCCAAAGAAACTGTCCCTTTGGGGACTGATCTCTGCCCAGAGCATCAGAGAGGCTCCATCATGGCCTCATGTTCAGCTGTGCACTGAACAAAGGCTAAGTGGACCTGATTGCTGACATGAGAAACAAATTGCAAAAAAAAAAAAAAAAAACTGTTTGCAAAGTTTCTCTCTGAGTTGAAGGATTTTCAGATGCCTGGAAGAAGCTGGACGTGTAAAGCTCCTAAAAACAAATAACTTCTCTGCTGTGAACCTGCCACGCTAAGCTGCTAATACTGGAGACTGGAGAAGACTCAAGCATTCCAAAAAGAGATATAAAGGTAGATGCTGTTAGGAATCCAGTTTGTGTGGTTTGTGTTTTTGTGTTTTCTCCCTCCACCACCAGGTGGCGCCTGGTTCTCGTTGGCCCTTTTTCCCTACCTGCGGATGGTTGCCTCATTACCTGAGGACTCTTAAGCTGCTGACTGCCACTACCTCGACGCCAGTGTGTTTGCCAGTTTTGGGTACTCTAGCCAGGCTGAGTTTTGCTGAGTCAACTGAGTTTTTGTCTGCCTGAGTCTAAACCTTGTTGTTTTTTGCCTTTGCCTCCCAGCAGGAAGTGATCCTGCAGCCTGGATGTTTTGGACCTTCTCCCCCTGGAAGGATCGTCTTGAGCTTCATCAAACTGAGCTGGGGATTCAAACTGGAGGTTTGGATCCACTTTTTCCCAAAGGATTGTTTGAGCTACACACTGAGCAGGGGATTCATCTCCACAAGAACCGTTCAAGTACGAAGGGAAATCTAAGTGGCACTCAGCTCCTCCGCTCCTCAAGGAAACACCTTAACCTGGGTAAACCCTGTCCGCCCTCCAACGAGCAAACTAATTTCTGCAACAACCCACACCAACTGGATTCAGAGAAACTGAGGAACTTCCCCTTCACTTTTCAGTCCTGGTTCGCCTGCGTTCAAAGCAGGACTGGACCCATCTCTCCTAGTTTTCAATAAACCCTTTAAACCTTCCCCTGGTTCTTCTGAGTGGTTTTCTGCATGTGGGTCAGATCTTGGAATAAAACCATGACAGGTGCCAGGTACAAGTTAGAGTTTCTAGATAAATAGTTTACTCGTAATTTGCTTGTATTGATTATGGATTTCAACCATGTTTTTCCTTCTTCTTTGCATATAAACTTAGTTTAGTTAATCAAGTTTTTAACTGAAATATGTTTGACTTCAAGTTAAATGATTTTTATTAAGAACCTCTTATATTTTGACTGGAGGTTGGGGTAAATGTATTCCATATATGTGCAGAGTTATCTGTTTTACCATGATTTGAGCTTGATTCACTTTCATTCGTCGTTCTAACACACAACCAGTAGGGTGTGTGTTAACAAGCAATATATGACAGTCTGCATATTATCTGGTTGAACAAGAAATGTACCACCCCTACTGAGGTTGGCAATAAATATATCATATTTACTACAACAGTAATGTTAGTTCAGCAGTGTTTGAGTTCTGCCACTCAAACTTATCTTCCACTTCAGACAGGAATCCTTTTTAGCCCAATCCAATTCCTTAGGGACCGTTCTTGCCTAAAACCCTGAAGTTGAAGAATTGGTTTGAGCTGCTCCTTGTAATCTTTCTGTTGTAGTAGGAAGGTGATTCTGTCTAAAACTTGATTTATAGGTCTACTGAGTCATAGTTTGATTTCAGAGCTGTGCTCGCGCAGGTTTGTCCCGTGATCTCACCCACCCCCTCTGTTCAAAACGAAATGGTGAAGTGGCAGCTGGCTGATCCTCCTTATCACCTGAGCCCCACCCTACCTCTTGTGACATGAAAGGTCATTGGTTAAGCTTTAGAACAGGTGAGGGGCATCCAGTACTCTGCCGGTTGTTGAGGCCTTGGCCAATTTCAACAGCTCTAGTGCTCCATTCTCGTGAATTTGCATTTTTTGGAATCCAGTTTTTCACCAGGCCTACCATATGCTCCAAGATTCCATTGGTGTGTGGGCTGTAAGATAACAAATATACATTCGTTACTCCAAAGGGCTGATGTAAAAGCCCTGAAAAGAGTGATAATTGAATAAATGAACCATAGACACATTCTTTCCTCTGCACTAGCATGTATTGACTGGCTTATCATAACTTAGATCTAGAAATATTTCAAACTTAAAATTTTTGTATACCATTGTTGTGCACAAACATAAGAACAATAGACAGTATACACAGTATAATGCTATACACTCACATTGATCAGCATTGGCTGCTATGAGCTATCAGCTACTGTAACTATGACAAAACATTCTTAACAACAAAAGATGTGCATATAGTTTGTAATAAAACATATTTACAAGCTGTCTAGCATTTAGTAAACCTACTACCAAAGGCACAGGTGTTTATATATGTAAACTCATTCCTGAAAAGGGGGATAATTGAATAAATGAGCTATGAACACGTTCTTTCCTCTGCTCTAGCATGTATTGACTAAGGAAAAAGTTCCGGTGCTCTTTACTATGGCATACTGGCACTAGGCTCCCACTGCTGGTCATATACGGCCCTACATGTGCTGAATCAAATAAAACATGACTGTAATTAAACCAAACTGCAAATAAAAAACATTATTTATATATATATATATATATATATATATATATATATATATATATATATATATATATATGTATATATATATAAATAACATTCAAGTCTGTAATACATAAAATGTGCAGATATAACCAGAAATGGTAAATATACCTCTGACTTATAATGAATAGATTTCAATCCATCACACTGCCACCACTTGTCAAATTGAGAGTTTCCAAAATGTATGTCATCACATGTGCTCCGAAGGGATGCCCAGAGAGGTGAAGAATTGCTGAAGGAAAGCTTTCCTTGCTGCTTTCACAGTCTCATACCCTGCACTAAGAGATACTTCTCATCTTTTTTTTCCTGTCATTCCCATGGGGCCTGCAACATCCATGCTGATGACTGTCTGATACCAAGGGAACATTGCTTTTGATGATCAAGCCACCCCTACGGTGTCCTCAATGTTTTTCCAAAATGCTTATTTACACATTTTCTTGCCCATTTCTTTTATTTATTGTCACTATGTCAAATGGCGGGCGTGTGGCTTTACTACAAGCAAACTGCTGCTGACACACAGACTTGTTGCTCCAGGGATGGACCAGCAGTAAATGTGCTGTCTTTACTTCTGAGAAATCTGTGAGAACAAAAATATTATTTATTTTACTGGTAGATTTTCTTATTATATTTGAAATATCTAGTGGAACATATCTTCATGGGCCTCAGTCATCGGTCATTGGAATCTTTCTAACCCCCCCCCCCCCTCCTGGAGGAGAAGAAAAAGTTATTTGGTTTTACTTCCCTATATAATTACTTTTATTATTATGATGCTAAATGAAGAAAGTTATTGTTTAATTGTCTCATATTTTCTGATTTCGTCACATGTAGACTAGTGATAAACTGACAATAACATTTCCATTAAAACGATTGGTTGTGACAGCTGTGCTAACCTAGATTTTACAAGCAAAAATATATTTTTTCAAAGAGCATAAAGTGTTAGGCTGCTGGTTTCCTGGTAAAAATATATTTTCAAAGAATCAGCATGATCATAATGAAAATCTGAATAAGTCTTATTGTTTTAGGGACAAATTCTATGTGAATTAAACAGTAAATATATTAAGATTATTCATATTTTGGATTCTATGATTGCAAAGCCTTTGACTGAGTGGATCTCCTTTGTATTAGTACCAGACGTTGTGTTGATTTGATTCACCAAGTGGCAGCTGTCACTGTAAAGGCTGGTTTATGCTCAGAAACCAGGTCGTCTGCATGTGTGTCGCAGTTAACACAGATATGCCCCGCCCATTCCGCCGACACTCTGCTGCACCTCTCCAAAATTGTAGGTGACCGCAGACAGTGCCACAGACAGGAGGCCTCTGATTGGTCAAATCTACATACACTCTACACTATGCGTATTAACTGTTTGGTGCTTTACCGGCTTGTTTAGTTTGTATGAACGCCATTGTGGAAAATGACTCATGAAGATGGACCAGCTAGAAGAGCGAGGTGTGAGAGAACGCTGGAACCCTTTTTCCACCTGGATCCCTGCTCTTTTCCACCCTCATGTCCCTCTGTTGTCACACAAACTTACCCCTTGTGTTTTTCCACTTCCTCACTGCTTGGCCGTATCTAGACCCACAGCTAATTCTTGATTTTTTTTTTCAGTCAGTCCGAGTAGGACAGAACACCTCTAGTCTCATCTTCCTAAGCACAGGCTCCCCCCAGTTTGCAGAAGTTTGCAGACGACACCACGGTGGTGGGCCTCATCAGTGACCTGGACTACAGAGAGGAGGTGGAGCAGCTGGTGGACTGGTGCAAAGATAACAGCCTGATCCTGAACGTGGAGAAGACGAAGGAGATCATCTTAGACTTCAGGAAGAACCAGCCTAACCATGCTCCACTGGTCATCTACTACTCAGCTGTAGAGGTGGTCAGCAGCACCAAATTCCTACAGGTGCAAATTACAGACACCCTCAACTGGAATGTAAACACCACCTCACTATTCAGAATAGCACAAAAGCACATGTACTTCTTGCAGAGGATAAGGAGAGCCCACCTGCCGCACCCATCCTCACCACCTTCTAAAGAAGCACCATAGAGAGCGTTCTGACCAGCGGTCTCACTGTGTCGTAGCTGCTGCGCCGCAGACTGGAAAAAGGTGAAGAGAGTGGTGAGAACAGCCGAGAAGATCATCGTGGCTCCTCTTCCCTCCATTAACGACATTTCATCACAGCGCTGCGTGTCCCGAGCCCATAACATCATTAATGAGCCTTCACACCCCCACCATGGACTGTTCTCCCTGCTGCCCTTTGGGAGGAGGATTCAAAGCATCCGATGCAGGTCCAGCAGATTCCACAACAGTTTCTTCCCCAATGCCATTAGACTGCTGAATGTTGTGTAAAATGGTTTATTTTATTGTATTTTATTATATTTAATATATTTTACTATTTAAAATAAATGTTAGAACTGTAAATATATAATCATATGTTTATATTACTGTTTTTATGTATTTTTTTTACCGTTGTCAAGGCTGCACTTTAAAAAAATGAAGTTGTCTAGAGAGCTGTTCTTAAAAAAAGATAAACGGATGAATTGAAAACTGCAACAGACTATGCAAAGCAAAAAGTAACAAATACATAGAGAATACACACATGCATTCAAAACGTTTGAAATTTCAAATAAGGCCAAAAGGTTAAGTTTTCTCTTTGATTTTCAATTTATTTTAATTAGTTTGTGAAAAACAGATTGGGAGAGTGTTTAAGAAAGTTCTGTGCGGTTTCTATTTAGAGATAAAAGTTTAGCTCAACAGACAGCATTTTAGAAGAGGAGAAAACTGAGGAAGTAAGGATTTAATACTAGAAGGCAAAAAAAAAAATTAAGGAATAACTGGAAATCACAGAAAAGAAAACTTTATTGTACAAGAAAACTTTATAAAATTAAAAAAACAAATAGAAATAGGTCAATGCTTTATCCCTTACATATTTTAGTTGACAACCAGAATTATCCTTTTTTTTACAAACTTAAGAACCATTTAGAAAATAAGACATTTAATTTTACCAGTATTCAGGCATAAATGAGCTCAGTCCTCTTTTCTGCTTATTTCAATATTTGTATAAATCTTCCCCCAGCTGTCATTCTTCCTGACAGCAGAATTAGCTCCTTTTATGACCATAATTATTACATGCAGATTATGTGCATAAGAAGCTCAGTGCACATGCATTACTGGCCATCCGTTTAAATGGCTCTAAAGGTTAAATATGGCATCTCACATTGTCTTTAGATGATTCCACCTCCTTTTTGTCGTGAATTAGTTGAGCATAATTAGTGCTGCACACATAGCTATAAATGTCAAACGCTGAAAAAAGAGACCAAATTAAATTCTTGTTAGTTAAGCAGATTCTGCTGTTCAGCTTATTCATTAAATGTTGAAATCAGTAATGCTGTTGGTACAAGATGTGGTTCTTATCTGAATTTCCTTCATATTTGTCCCATTTTCTCAGGTGGTATGAGGGGAAACTGATCTCACCTTCCACCAAGCGCTGCCGTATTTCATTAAACTCCTGTGATGTAATCCTCCCATAGCTCAACAGAACATGATCTAACTGTGCACCACAAGGTGTTTAACCACATGTTTTCCTTGAGGGTTTGCTTCCCTCAGGTAGAACGTTCTGCTATTCAGCCCTATTTTCAGAGATTGTGGTATTTTATTGTTAGCTGTGTTTTTCTGTTGTATTCGTTTTTGTCCTGTTTGTGTGTTTTTGAGTGTGCATCATGTGCGGCTTTGCAGCTCATTTCATCGTTTATTGCGCATTTGCACCTGTCAACAAGCGTACCTTCATGATCCCAATAACTCATTATAGAAAAGTTTTTTCTTCTGTTTTTGTCACACCCACTAAACTGTGCTGAGGTTTGTTGTGCTTCACTTCCTCCCCCTATTCATCTCCACAGGTGTTTCCTATCAGCTCCTCATCAGCTGAAGCTCATAAAAAGCTGGGACCAGTTAAGCCTAAGAGTGTTGCCTCTTCAACGGCCGGATCTACAAAGATTTGTAATAAAAGGTGGCGAACTGCACGTCCAATTTTTCTTTAGTACATACAATAAGTGTGCATGTTACCGATGATCTACAAATATAACTGCTTAGAGGGTAATATGTAGAGACCAATTTTGTTCCGCCCCTTAAGTTGAGCAGACTGCGTCTTCAGCTGGTAGTTTGAGAGCAGCCGTTAAAGAAAGATCAGGTTCAAAGCTATGAAGATTGGGGTATTAATAATAATTATGAAGGAAAAGTACACTCACCGGCCACTTTATTAGGTACACCTGTCCAACTGCTCGTTAACACTTAATTTC
>NW_015150514.1:1037476-1038667 GCF_000732505.1 Cyprinodon variegatus
GATCTTACAAATCAAATGCAAATTAATCTCTTCAAAACCCATTCTTCATCCTAGTTATGGCCCATGTTCAGAGTTTGTGGCCGGCATTATGGCAGATTTGTTATTTTAAAGTTCTTCAATGTTGTTTAGTGAATCTCATAATGAAAAGTGACATTTTTTTTTTCTTTATTTAAACTGATAACTGTAATACAGTCCTTAATTAAAGAAAAAAAAGAGAAAACAAAATAATTCTTTAAAACAGCAATTTTATGTTTCAGAGCTCTCATTCTAGAAGTCATTCCACCATATTTTGTGCAATAAAGTCATCATGGAAACAACAGGTTGCCTACAGGAGGACTCTTCTTTTTTTTTTCTTCTTTTTTTTTGCATCTCACATAAACACCTTTTTTGCTCAGATCTTCTTCACATAATAATCAAACTTATGATCATTGTTGTCAAAATTATACCTGCCTTTGGAATGTGTGAAATGTCAGGATTTAAAAATTTCCACAGAAAGAAATGAAATTAAATGTTAGAATTTTACCAAAAGTTAAGCCGTTTTACCAAAAAGTTAATTTCAGCTGCTTCTATTTACTAAATAAAGGTTTTTATGTCCATCACAAACTCTCACCTGACATCTTCTATCATTGAATCCAGTTCAATCAATTCTGATTGAATTTATTGTTAGTAAGCCTTTCAAAACTGGGGCGTTTAGAAAAATACGCAAGAGACTCAGTGAAAATTCAAGAGGAATCAGAGTGGAGGCAGCCATGTTTCTGTCACGCTTCATGTCTACACTGATAAACTGGATCCTGCTTCCTACAGATGGCTGCTTTTGGAGTCAGAAAGATCAGAGCCACAGACAGAACAACTCGAGATTTTCCCCTAAAAAAAACTCTGCCTTTTTTTTTTCTGTTTATGTCAACAGCACTGTAGCCTCTAAAGATCTAATCTCTTCAAAAACACTTGATCAGTCAGAGTCCAAACATTCATTGAACTCCCTCTGCTCTGTTCATTAACACCATGCATAAATATATCAGTTGCATTATTTTCGTCTCATTAATTTTAAGCTCCATGGTGTTATACAAAGAGAATCATAAATGAAATTGTCTCATAAGTTCTCAAAATAATCATAAGGAAAAAATGATTTCTTGGGAATTGTGAAGTAGTTCGGTCAAGGGTCAATAAGGTGAACCAAAAAAACTGCTTCAG
>NW_015150514.1:1041228-1043645 GCF_000732505.1 Cyprinodon variegatus
TAACACAAACAAACCCGGAATAGTAAGTGAAAGTCAAAGTTTGCAAACTAATGTTTAAAGTTAAGCATTACAAATCAGAAGCAGGAATAAGGGACAAGTGGTAAACACAAACTAAACCACTTTGTCACAGGAATGATCAACACCTGTATTACACAAATAAGACATGTGATTGCATTCAAATCTTATGCTAAATTTATGAATTAATTCAAGGTTATATTTCTAAAAATCTAATTAAAATTACAATCACCTTAAATATGTGTAAAAAAAAAAAAAAAAGAAACAATCGGACAGCTGACCCATGAATGTTAGAACCCCCTGCCTTTCGCTGTTAATATCCAGAGATTTTAAACACAAATAAACTGGCCTTGCTCTTCCAGGGGTCCGATTTACTAGTTTAAACTGTAATATAAGTGGTTATTGTCTTTAGGTTCTGGTAAGTGTCCCTCAGCTGGTCTGAAAGCCGGGTCTGCACCGGAGACCGTGGATTCGCTCTTTGGTGGACCTGCATTCCTTTGACTTTTGGGTCACATTACACAGTAAGGTTGTAAAAAGGAAGGGCTACCCAGCTCTATATTGATGACCTGCAGAACAGTTTCCCACCAACTTTACATAAAATAAAGGAAATGTAGGATATTAAAAAAGGATTTTGTAACTCTGCCATGCTATAAAAACGCTGCTGACTCTAATGCAACAGATCAGAGTCAGTCGACCAATCAGGTGTGTACTTTAGGAAATGATGCAAACTAATTCAAAGATAACAACCAGCCATAACCACCTGATGAGAGTAAAGGTCTTTATTCAGCTACAAGCATTAACTTGCTGTTCTAATTAAAAACAGCCTTCACATTCAATGTTGAACACATCTGTATTAAACTACTAACTCTATCAAAGCTTCACGTCTGGTTAGTTTGTGCTTTGCTGCACTTTAAAGTCTTAGTTTACAGCAGAAAGAACATGTTCACATTTCCTGTGGTGTGAGCATCTTTAACTCTGACCCAGAATACAGATACTTAAAGTCTAGAGCAGTGCGGTAACAGAGGACTTTGTAACCTGACATGACAACACATGATGAGAAATCAATGGCCTGTTCTCTGCAGATCGTTTGAAAAGAGGAGGAGTGGTGAAGCAAGGATTGAGGGGATGGATGTCAAATTCATTTTTAATGTGGAGAGGATGGATCTGGATGCTGACAGACGGTTCCTGAGTCCCCAGCAGACCTGATGGTGTAGCTGAATAACAATAATATATCTGCTCATTCTTCTCACGTGTTTCACTTTGTATGACCAACAGAACATACAGCATATGCCCTAAAGACTGCAGCAGTTTTTAGTGTCTCTATTTTCTTCTGTCCGTATGCTGTTTATATCTTTCCTGTTCTTGTTTGTGTTCAGTTATTTTTCTCTTTTTCACCTTTTCTAATTAAATTTCACTTCCTTGAATTCCTGTTTTTTTGTTCTGTTGGTTTCCTTGCTAAGTCCTGCTTATGTCAGACCTTGCATGCTCTCTAACATCATTAGAGGAAATCTGTAAACCTGTCAGTCAAACCTTCAGATGTATTTATGCTAATGTCCTCCGTGGTTGGTGCTGGAAGGTACTTAGTGATGGGAGTATATGCAATTCACTGATGACCTGTTCAGGACCAAGATGTGTGAAAATCCCTGAAAGTGCAAACAAAAGAAGGAGAGTCCACACTGGACGTCAGGCTGCTCTTAAAAGCATAAAAGTATTTAAAAAAAACTCTATGCTCTGATAAAATAAAGGTCTTTTTAGGACTGAAACTTTTAGGACCATAAACTGGCATGTGAAAAGTTGCTATAAATGCACACGCACTTCAATCTATCCTGCATTAAAGCTGAATGCCTTTAAACGAGGTGGAGATGGGAGTACTGCTCTGGAAGGTGGAGTGGTTTTATATAATGGTAAATCAAAGTAGATGAAAACCTCAGGCTTTTAGGTCTACACTGATGCTGACTGACTGTTCTCAGCTTTTTGTGTTTAAATTGTTTTCTTCAGTTTTTATATTTCTGTTCCAAAACATATCTGCAAATCAAATGTCCCTGCCGGTAAAGGAAACTTAAAGTCAATGCATCTGAACAAAGTAACCACAACAACATGCACAGAGATGCCTGCAGCCTGTCGGTGTTTAGACTGTCATGGTTTTTGGTTATATTGTGCTTTACTTTGTTCTATGTTTCCTAGTTTATTGGTTTAATTCCTTTGGTTGTATTTTCTAGATTTGTTAGGCCCCGTCCACATGAAGTCAAACCCTGGCCTAAATTCACAAATTTTTCACCAAACCAGTCTCTCATCCATACGAAGCCGGCGTTTCGGGGGTCTGTAAACTATCTTTTTTTTATTAAGCCTTCAGAGTGGGAAGATTTTGAAACGCCGTTTTCGCGTTTCCATCTTTAAGCTCT
>NW_015150514.1:1044329-1048038 GCF_000732505.1 Cyprinodon variegatus
GTGTGTGTGTGTGTGTGTGTGTGTTCCTGTCCCCTTGGCTCCCTCATTGTCTCCTCTCACACCTGTTCCTTGTCTGCTCGTTAGCCCTCCCTTTGTCTCTGTCAGCTATTTATGCTCTCCCTCTGCTCTCACTCTTTGTTGGTTCCTCTGTTGTTGCTGGTCCTGTCATTGCTGCAATCGTCTCCCCTCATCTCTCCCTGGCTCCTTCTACGTGTTTTTCCTTCATGTCTCCATGGTTCTGGTCTGTTACATTTTAGTTGGATTTTTGGACTGCCTTTGTTAACCATTTTTTCATTAAACCAACAAGTATTCACCTCAGCCTCTCTGCATTTGGGTCCTCCAAACCACAACCAACCCTGACATAGACAAGGAATTTTTAACCCAAAAGCTAAATACAGAGACGCTTTCTTTGCAAACTTAAAACAACTTGTTCTCAGTGAATTACTGTAGATCACTGACAGAGGAAGCAGCATTGTGCTGCGTTGATGGCACCTGCCTCTGGGTTCCAGAGTGAGTGGTCTCTGCAGGATCACTGGATATAATTAAGCTGCCTGCTCCAAGTCACACTTAGAATCATGTTGAGATCTAAACCTAAGATCTCTACCTTCATGTAGATCTACACTGAAACTTTTCAAACTCAAGCATAAATCTGTCCAGTTACTGACTGAGGAAAACATTGAATACAGCTCTAGTAAAACATATTGCATAACTTATTGCACCTTCCAAACAGTCACCACTAATAGCCCACCTCCCCAGTGGTCCAGATGGTGATCTTTGTGGATCTTTAAGGTTCTTTAGTATCAAAGACATAAACCCAGAAGAAGAACATGCAACACCTGCTGTTTCTTTGTTGAATGTCACACCTGTTGTTCGCTCTGTTCATCTTCTGCCAGGTTTTCTTTCCTCTAAGTCCCGGGGGCGACTATTGTTCTCTCCCTTTGCTGCTTATTCTGCAGCTTTTTGAGTCATTTTTTATGGATAAGCCATGTTTCGTTTCAGCTGCCCTTCATTCCTCGCCTCCTTCCACAATATTCTGTATCCTTTTCATCATGTCTTTATGAAACATTAGAATTTCTTTTTTAAACAGCTTTACAACTGAAGGAAGAGGAACTAAAGGCATGCTTCTGCAATTTGCTTGGTCTCCTACTTTTATTTGCTTTATGTCAGCCGGTTGATCATCCTGTTGGTTGCATTATTTATTAAGGAGGGTGACATCATGACACAGCTCCTGTTAAGTGGCTGCCAAGCAGAATGAATTTTCAGTGAGAAAGTCAACTTAGGGTGACAGACATTTGCTGCTGGTGCAGCAGAGCTGTTTCATTATTTAACATTTAGTCCTACAGAGAAGTCGTTGCACTTTCCATGGCCCTGAATGTTAGGCTGCTAGTTAGAGCGGATCTGAAACTTGGAGGAAAACCCAACATAAACTAAACTATTTTTCTGCATCACAGATGCATGCACAACAGAACCAAAAACTTTATTAAAAATTTTCGGTAATTGTAAAGTCATAAACCAACCGGTCGGATGTTTGGTGGTTTAAGAAGCTGGTTTAACTGGGAGCTGCTGTAATTGTCTAGCCTCCAATTTTACTCTGCTGTTTTTAAAGAAAAACCACTGGACATGGATTTCTGTGCCATCATCTTGCATAAGTGTGCAGCTGTAGTAGAAACAAGATGCAGACAAACTGTGAGCATTACTCAAAGTATTGGCTCTCTGTTCCGTTGATCCTGCATAGAGTGTATGTCAGATTTTAATGGGCCTCAAGCGCCACTGAAACAGGTGAATGTGAGGATCTATTGTCTGTGCTTTGGGGCCGAATAGCTAAAAAGGGCATGTTTATTCGGTTCTCCTCTCCTCTGTGTACCATTCACCATCTCTTAGTGCATTGCCTATTGATTTTCCCCTGCCTCGTCTATCAGTCAGGCTTTAATAAGACAACACATGTCGCCTTTTAACAGAAACGTATCAGAATGTTAATGGATCGCTCCACAGATCTGCTGGAGTCTCTGCACACGCACAGGCAGTCGTGAGAAATCAGATTTTCATTAAAACCGAACAAGATAACATTCATCACGACACTAAGGGAGTAAAAAAGAGGCTCGAAAACACAGAAAGTGTTGGAATAAAGAGGATGACGAGCTGAGAATGAAGAGCCTGCTGGGAAGTGGAGGAGAAACCTCCAAGCGCAGAGTGGGATTCATCTGCTGTCTTATTGCTTGTGCGGGGACCAATTTATTTTCATTATAGTTTTTGGCACTAGCTGCATCCCAGACCAGCTGTGTGAAGATAGTGCAGGAGCTCTGCATGGATCCTGAGCTGCTGTGGCCCGTTTTATTTATATTTCATTTAAACTTCATTTACTCAGGTTAATCCCATCAAGATAAAACTTTTAAGCGGCCGCGGGAAACCAGCCCCGAGGGGGGCACAGAAATGGGCGCTTTTTTCAAAGCGTTTCCTGTCAAGCTGGACGGACAGGCGCCAACAAAAAAAAAAAGGCAAGAGAAGGGCTTCTAGGCTGACAGGCGGCTTTATGATAAGTTGAGGTCCCAGCAGCGTCAGCTGAGGAGGAAACACCTACTCTGTAAGTACTCAAAGCGCTTAACAGCTGTAGCTCCAATGTTGCGCTCACCAACGCACACACATTCTTTCTCCTACCCAACTGGACCCGACAGAAGCCCTGCTCACGGTGCAAAAATATATCAATCTAATTGTGTCTCTGCGCAGGAGGTCTTGGAGGGCTGGACTGTGATGGACCTGCAAAATAACGCAGAACTGCATGGCCACATTAAAGATCAGAGCTGGCCGGGGCTAACCATTGCAGAGAGCAAAATGCCCAGAGCAGGCTACGGTGGGTCTATATTACAGTTCGGTCGGCGTCGTGACCGGGCGTTACAATTTTCTGAATTTAATCTCAGCAGTGTGCAATTTACAAAATTGACCTCTTTTCACTCCTCCACACAGGAGTCTTTGCCACCAAGGACTTCGGCAGAGGCACCATCATCTGCAACTACCACAAATCGGTGGTCGATGCAGAAGAGGGCAGGCGCGTGCTGAAGGCTCTGCAACCCGGGGCGGACTGCTATATTTATTTCTTTAAGGCCGGGGAGCAGAACCTCTGTGTCAGTGCGCAGAAGGAATTTTGCCAATGCCACCCCCAGAAAGCCACCATCGGGAGGAAAATAAACCATTCCTCCAAAAGATTTAACGTCAAGGGCATGGTTTTTCATATGCCCGGGGAAGCCCTTCCAGTGCTCCTCATCAAGGCCATGAGGGACATAAAGGCTGGTGAGGAGCTCCTTATAGACTATGGGGCGACCCAAAAGTCTTATGGGCTCTCCTGGCTAGACAGCTAAACTCAGCTTCCCCACTCTTAAGTTATTTTTGTGTGTGTGTTTTTTTTTCGTTTTTTTTTCTGCAGACGTTGCACTGGTTGCATTTTTTGTTATTTTTTTTTATATATTCTCGCTTGTTAAATCATTTTATAAATAAACAGTTTTCGGTTCTACCAGTTTCTCCTAGTGTCTGCTATGCAACAAACTTGGGTCTGGAACAGCCTCCTTTGAGACCTTCTTCCTCAAAATGACCAATCAAAGGCCTGCGTGGACGAGGTTTTGCAGGTTGAGTGATGTGCAGCCCCCCAGAAGCACTCAGACAAATATATTAAGGTGGATGCCATTACAGAGCATCCATTTGATCTAATGTGCTTTTC
>NW_015150514.1:1048972-1050423 GCF_000732505.1 Cyprinodon variegatus
AATGGTAACCAATATTGCTCTGCCAGTTTTTGTTTTATAGGGATAAAAAAACAAAGTATTTTTTGTAATAGGATCCAACTTAATGTTTCAGTTTTCTGAAAATATACTTAATGTTTTTACTAACATTTAAGCTTATGGATGCTAGACATTCTAGCTTTTTATTAGTTCAATCTTTATTCAAAAATGCTAATTTTGTCGATCTTGGAGTAGTGAAAAACATGTTTTGTCAGGCAGCTGCAAATAAGTTCCTGTATTTAATCAAAGACAGACTGAAGATATTAGAAGAAAACTTTAGCCAAAATCCAAAAGTTCTCCTTTAAAAGCTGGTTGATTATTTGTGATTATTTTAAAGCTCATAGAGCATTAAAAGTGAAAGAACAGCTGGAATTGATATTTAAATCTGATGTTTTCTAGAGTTTGGACTCTTACAACCACAATCTTTTATGTTCTTAAATGATTTTATTCTGAGAGACCAACATACAGCTGGAACCCAGCTGGGACATCCTGTTCATTGATGGATGAAACCAGAAACACATGGATTTCTGTGGAGAACATGCAAAGCCCTCATGGAAAGGACCTGGTAGGGATTTGAAGTAAGAACTTCCTGGGAAGCAACAATAGGAGACAGTTGAGGGCTAAAAGGAGACAGAAATTATAACCCAAGCTGTCTCTTCTGTTTGTTTCTATTTATTTACACCAACAGAGGGAATGATTTAAACCTCCACATCTCTGTGGAAGCTCTTCAGCTCAGCATGCAGTCTTTACCTCCTCAGAAGGGAGAGACTCAATTTTTTTTGACGATCCCATTGCCACCTAAGTTAAATGTCTAATTCCTCTTCAGCTGTTTCTGTCACTTATGAGAATTTGCTTCTCATTTGGAGATTACAAATCCAGAGAGTAAGCATTAAAACTGCAGTACAAACAGTCAACATGGTGTCAGGGACACAATAAAGGAAATATGGGATGAACTATTAAAATTTCTAAATAGAACGGCCTGGAGAGAAGTGGATTAACCTGAGAAGGAGCAAAGAGATCCACAGCAGAGGAGGAGCTGCTGAAACCTACATCTCAGGTGGGAAACCTGTAAGCAAGAAAATTACTTCACGATACGCCTTAGTAGGAATAAAATAACCAAATGGTCTTGATAGAAAGCCACTCTTTACAGCTTACTCTTTGCTACAAGCCATGGAGGAGACCCAGTGAGGATTTGAAAAACTCTGGTCAGATGGACTAAATGGAACTGTAAGGCAGGTCATCACTTCCAACCCTTGGGGTCTAGAGTTCTGCAGCTTTAGATGTCTCTACTTCCACATCCCCCTGGTATAAGGTGACTTTATTTCTGAAAATAAAATCTGGCGACATTTTCGAAGTTCATGCACCAGTCCATGCTCAGAAAGCACAACCGTAGACTTATAATAACTCTACTTATATTAATAAAAAATCCAGCCAGC
>NW_015150514.1:1051681-1057205 GCF_000732505.1 Cyprinodon variegatus
CAGGTGTACCTAATAAAGTGACCGGTGAGTGTAACTGAAGGGCACCAGTAATGTCTAAAACATCTTTAGACGAACCCTCTTTGATCCCTGGAGAACCACAGTACCAGATTAGCACCTTACAAAGAGTTTTTAATCTTTCTGTTATAATTTATCAAAATATCATGCCAGCTGCAACCCTCTGTCTTGTCTTACTTTTTGTTGATTAGCTTGGTTTATGGCACATTTTGCGTCATCTTGCGTCGACAATCAAACAGACAACAGAGTTAAGGTGAGAAGGCCTTCTGGAGCTGAGACATGAGCACCAGGGAATCAGTGAGAGAAAGTCCCCTGAGAGAGAACCAGAACGGGGACGAGGCAGCCGACTGTGTCCCCCTCTGGAGCTAAGGAGAGAACCACAGAGAACAGGGGTATAGGGGGAAGCCTGCTGGGCACCAGAGCGGGAGAGTGTCGTTGCTAGTCTCCTGAGGCTAAATGTATGAGGAGGAAGGACAGCTGAGAATCAGAGGAGCCTTCAACCAGACAAAATGGGGAGAGAAGGGTGGCCCATGTCTGAGCTGCAGGTAGAATGAAGCACCAGTCCTTCTTAGGCTAAATTAAAACAACTTTTTAAAAGTTACCCACTACCTACATTATTTTGTCATTGTCTCTGTTGCATCCTTCACTAAAACATGGGTTGTTTATCATATCTTAATTTTTAGACTCAATAATGCAATGTTATTGTACATGAGATAACATTTTAGAAGGATTTCTGGATTTAATCCTGTGATCAGTGGTCAACAATATCGGGATCAGCAGATGGAGACCCTGGTGTGTTAAAGCAGAGAAACACCTTAAGGAGCAGGACACCAAACCTCCAGGCATTTTGACTATAAACCAATACTGCAGATCAACCTAAAAATCAGGCATGATGATGGCAGCTGCATGATGTGGGAGCGGGTTTTTTTCAGCAGAGACAGGAAGCCGAGCTGGACCTGAAACACTGGAAGAAAAGCTGTTAGAAGCGTCAGGCTAGGGCCCACAGGACACGCTCACTGGTTTGTTTCAAACAAGTCAAAGTCTTCATCAGAACCTGTTTGCATCCAAACACTGTCCCACTGACCTTAATGACTATAAACTGTGACTCAGAGAGCAATGGATAGACGTCTAGAAGCTCAAAGCTGGAAGAGAATCACCCTGAAGACCGACTGCCATGACAAAAACACGACTTTTCATTTAGCTTGTTTTTAAAAACCATGGACCTGTTTCTAGCATTCCAAAGTCATCCAAAGCTATCTACTGATTGGTTATGTAGGATATTAAGGAAAAGTGCTGCTGATTTTATCTGCTCTCCGTTGATGAGCTGCTGCAGTTGAGTTGATTTGTTTTTGTCAATTTTTTCCACCTGTAACTTCTGAGATCACTTCCTACATTGTTCTGGTTTCACTGCGGGAATCTAAGCAGCCCAATTTTTGTTATTTGTTTTCCTGATGGAGAGGGGAAAGGGAGGAGTGATGGTAGGGCGAAGGGGGGGCTGCCCGAAAGGGAGGGGAGATGGATGTCACAAATCAGAGGAACCCCGCTGCTGTGTCTGGATGCAGCAGTGGCTGCGCAGTAAGAGAGGGAAGGAGTGAAGAAGCGTTGCAGAGTTTTTGCCTCTCTGGCTGTGTAGCTCTGAGCAGCAGCCCTGGGTGCCCCCCCACTGTCAGCCCCAGATTGATGGATAGGACTGTGCATCCCACAAAACATCAATTCTCTCCTGCTTTCTATTTTATTCTGAGCCGCACTCCCTCCTCCCTCTCTTTCTCCCCCATTGATGCTGCTCCAGGTCCCTCGCCGGGCTCTCTCTTCCTGACTTGTTTCCACAAGGCTTCCTCAGAGCCGACAGAGAGCATGCTGTGAAGAAGCGCAAAGCAAGGCGACAGGATTGCTATTTTTGTGAAAGCTTCTCTGTCTGGCAGGGAAGGTGAGAGCCGCAGAGCTGGACTGGACAGTGGTTTTCCGTGGGAGTGGAGGTGGAGCAGGGGGGAGAAGTGAGGAGCCGGTTGGACAGATGGAGGACGGTGGTACCCAGCACCTGGGATGCTGCGTGGTTGACATGAAAGAGCTGAGTGCAGACCCCGAAGGACTGAGTTCTGCTGGTGAGCTGCCTGCCCTGTGTGTCTATGGCTTCTTTCCTTTCTGCTTCTTTCTTATAATTGTACTGGTTCTAGGATCGCTTCACCAGGCGTGTGTGTGCGTGTGTGTGTGTGTGTGTAAGCTCCAAACACACTAATACAACCTGAGCAAATCTGTCTTTGGCAGTAAAACAATTGACGTTTGTATTAATCTATAATATAATTAGTTTATTGCAGCAGCCAAACTGTTTGACCAAAGTCATACATCAGGTTTGTAGATCATTGCTGATAAAAACTTTCACTCCCTGTTAGATTTTGGAGCTCAGCTTCATGTTGCTTCTTTTGCAGAGTCATGTTGATGTTGCGCTTTACCTCTGGTTATAACAGAGCTGATTAAATGGGTGAAGATGGTTTACCAGGTGTTTAGCAGAAGAAGTCTTGCATTGGCAGAATAGAAGAAGATTGTTCCTTTATTTTTCTTACAGTATTTGTCTTTAAGGAAATATCTGAATTTCATTGTGCTGAAAAGTTTTTTGTTTTTAGCTTCATTCGATGTGGAATATATTTGTGCTGTTGCAAAGGGACTAATAGCAATATATTCATTGCTGTCTTTATATATTTGGGATTCTGGCATTTGTCCACCTGTACACCTACTGCCTCTACTGTCTCTTTAAATCAAGAATAAAAACACATTTGTTTAGGATTGCCTTCGACTGTTCTAGTTAAACAGTTCAACTGAAACATCATTAGTTCAACTTTTTTATTTTCTTTAGTCCAACTGTTTTTAATCTCTTTTTTTGTTTCTGCATTTTTCATTAAATTTTTTTCCCTACTTGCTTTGATTCTGTTTTATTTTCCTATATTTTAATCATGTAAAGCACTTTGCATTGTCTTTGTACTGAATTGTGCTATACAAATAACTTTGCCTTGCCTTGCCTTTAAAGTGGCTTGCATTATCCTTCATATGCATGAGCTTGTCACCTTACTACCGCAGATCTCCTGGTTGAATTTAGGTAAACCAAAGTAATCTATAGTGAATCTTTTTTTTTTTTCATTTAAGGAAGATATCTATAAAGAACATGTGACAGATTGATAATAATAATTGAACTTTATTGAGCTCACACTGGAGAAATTTACCTCTGCATTCAACCCATCCCCTTGGGGAGCAGTGGGCTGCCATTGTGTGGCACCCGGGGAGCAGTGTGGGGTTAAGGGTTTTGCTCAGGAACCCAGAGTGCAGGCTGTGGGGATCGAACCGGCTACTTGTAACCTCCTCAGAGCACAAGCGAACTGCTCTAACCACTACCCTGATTATGTACAAATCAAATAAAGTCTAAGCTTTCCAATGAATAGTCAGGAGGTTGGTGATAAATGTTTGTGTCCGTTTAGAATGCTGGTATGAATGGGCCAACATTTTGTAGGAGGTTAGGGTGAGGTGTTACTAGAGGTTGTCACTTCAATTCCTTAGTCTGTACCCATCAAGTCTTATGCCTTCAAACCTCCTGATTTAATGGACCTAGGAAGAAAAATTATTTAATTCTGATCATGTTTTTTATTTTCAAGTGTGCACAACGTACTATATATACACACAATGCAGTTTCCCGAAAAGTCTGGATCACACTGTCACAGTATCATCTCTTATAAAGAGCTCTCCATAAGTTTGTGTTGACCCCCACTGAGTCACTACATTGTACACTGTAAAAAAATCAAAATCTTGATAAGTCATTTTTTCTTAAAATAAGTGCATTTGTTCTTGAATTGAGGAGATAAAAGAGACATCTTGCCAATGGAACAAGACGATTTAAAATAAGAAAACAAAATTGCATTGTCTTATTTCAAGTGAATATTATCTATCTTATTCTAAGAGTAAAAATACTGATTCCATTGGCAAACTATCTCATTTACCTACTCAAATCAAGGGTAAATACACTTAATCTAAGATATTTGTACTCATTTCTAGATCGTTTTTCCAGTGTAGAAGCATTTTTTTTTTTGCAGAAAATGAACCTCCTACATATACGGTACTAGTTTTAAAGTTTGCGGTTCTGGACACAGCTATTCTTTGTTTGTATTTTCTTCTTTCTTACCCAGCTGAGGACAGGATAATGACTCTAAACTCTCTAAACATTGGTTTTAAGGTCTTAAAATTCTTAATAGATACTATGTCTAAGTTTTGACTGGACCATTTTAACATTATGACCTTGTAGCTTTGCACCCATCTTCCCAGTAACAAATAGGGGGAAAAAATGATTCCCCACTGCATGAAGCTGCCACCACCCTACTTCATTGCACCAGTGGTGTTGTTGAGGAAATATGGTGTGATATTTTCTAAATACAATCACATTTTCTATTGGATTGAAAGTTATTCTTTTGATTTCATCTTACTAAAGTACATAATTTAATCTCTTTGCTTAACACCTTATGGATTTCACCTCTTCTCACAAAGGAGGCTACATTTTCTCAACTAATAGTTGAACCGGAGACCAGACTTCCTACCTGAGCAGCTGATATCTGCAGCTTCTTTGATGGCTTTCCTATAGCAGGCCTTAGTGGTGCTTACAGAACAGGTGGATTAATATCAGGTTAAATTGCACACAATGGAACTGTATTTATAAGGAGAATGACTTCTGCTGGTAATTGGTTTCATTAGAGTTTACTGGATACAAAACTTCTTCACACTTTTTAGATTTTTATTTAGGATTCTTGAAAGGCAAGCCTGTTTTTTCTCTTTCTTTAAATTTGTATGCTTCTTTGAGTTGATCTTTGGGAAAACATAAGATGTGCAGCAGAGAATTCCACAAGGATCTAAGGGGAGTGCTTCTTGTGTCTCTGCTGAGCACTTTTGCTGCAGTCTGTCTATTGCTATCTTGGTCCATTGTCCTTAAATACCAGCAGAGCTGAACAAGCCTTACTTCTCACCACTAAGAGAAATGACTGGGCAAGTTGTCCTTATCAATTATGTCAGTCAGCCTGATTCTCTGCTTTACAAAAGGATAGCCATTGCATGCTAAGCTACAGACCCTAGAAGGACATTTTAATTTTAAGTTTTAATCATTTAAACAGAGCTGCCAATCAAGAGAGAAAGGAGAAGAAATGTTCCCCTGTCTCCCATAAGCACAGAAATCCTCTACAAAGAAGCTACGGCTGGATGCAAAACCTAAGGTCTGACCCCTGCATTCACAGAACAGCATTCAACCTTCAATTAGAAATCCCAAGGACACGTTCATTAGTTTTATATTCAAGGGTGAACTGGCAGAACTGTCCGCTGTCCTAAGATAGGATCCCAGCTGGGGCCTTCTCCCACTACCATTACAAGACATACCAGTACATTGGGGTTGGTATAGGGCTGCAGCTAACGATTATTTTAAAAATCGATGAATCGGCTGATTATTTTTTCGATTAATCGATGAATCGGATAAAAAATTTTTTAT
>NW_015150514.1:1058805-1065221 GCF_000732505.1 Cyprinodon variegatus
AAATTGAAGCAAGGCGGATATTGGGTGCGTATTTTCGATGCAATTAAGAGTGGCCTTGCTTTATTTGCTGGGATAAATAGGAAAAGGTATTTTCATTTTTTTTTTTTTTTTTTTTTTTTTTTTTGTGTCCTGTTTAGCCAATATAGCTCAGGGAATAGATGTCACAGCTGTAGCTGATAGCCCAACAGCTTTACTTTCACAAGCAAACCGGTATGACTGGTGCCATAAGGTTCCTCTTGATGCTTGTATATTTAACTTTATTAAAAATTATGTGGGGAGTAAAATCATATACGGACAAGGAAAGGGAGTTAAGAAAGAAAGAAGGGATAAAAACTAAAGGGTAGAGAGAAAGGGATAGAGACAGGAAAGAGCGAATGAAAAGAAAAAATAACATAAAACAGCAGGAATACACCTCAAATGTTATCCACGCAGCCCAGACATCAAGATTATGATCCTAGTTTTAAATAGTTTATTTATTTTTGGTGTTAAAAACTTCAGCTACCAGATAAAAAAAACGAAGAAATTGTTTGGTCAAGTTTTGTTATTTTATGTGGAAATTCATAAGCTGTTTTGCCACAGTCCAGTAATATTATATTTTATAGGACTTTTATGTAAATGTAGGGAAGTTTAACACTTTTAAATATATGTTTTTGTTCGCTTTTTATGGTTTTATGTTGACAGCTCTGCAGCAGCAGAGATCGCAGCTTGGATGCAGTGTCTGTCTACCTGCCAGCTCCTATCAGCCTCTCTGTTTGGTTGACATGCTGCATTGAGCAGCAAAAGTTAAGATTTTTTAAAATTGAGTGTCTGACACTTTGAAGGCACTTAAACGCAAATTCTTGGAAGCTCAAAATGAGCTCACAAAAATCTCCCTATTTGAAAGCAGCTTAACTTTAACATGAGGGGTTTGAGATTTTTACTTGTAAAGTTTTAATTTGTGTGTTTTCAGTTTGTGATCTGTACTAAAAGAGCTTTAGTTTGTTGTTTAAGTCTTGCTATTGAAACAAAAATGTAACCTTTTTATTACTTGTATTTAAAACCTCTGAACTTGTATTCAGACAGAAGAAAAAGATATCAGATCTATACGTATCTGTGTTGAAAAAAAAATGAACAGATACAAATCTGAAATCTGAAAAACAAGAAAGAAATCAGGCTGCTGAGCTCCCTGCATCTAAAATATTGACTTTTACAAATTCAGACTTCTAACCAAATGTTTACATTGACAGTTATCTTACCCCGTACTGCAGACTCATATTCCAGCTGTCTGGTCCTACCAGCTGTTTCATTAGATGTTTCATACATACAGAATATAATCAACATAAGTTTTCCAAATATAAACACACATGTGGTTTAGCCTGAAATGGTAGCTCTATATGCCATCGTTCATTTAAATGTTTTATTAAATTAAACACTGATTAAAAGTTGTTTTAGTTATAAGCCAGTTGTATATTTATTTGAAAATAATGAAACATTTTTTAAATGAGATCAAATATTAGAGTCGCAGCTGCAGGACATTTTTGCCCACTGTGAAGTACAGTGGGGGATAAGAGGGTCTGTGGGCCTGTTTCTCTTCCAAAGGATTCAGGGGCCATGTAGAGTGCATGGTTTTATTTAGTCTACATCATTTAACACTGAGAACTGGTTTTAGCAATCCACCCTGATTTGGTCTCTTTGCTCTGGCAACATGTTCACAGAAGAATCTTTTAAAAAAACATTGTTGTTTGAAAGAGTTTATCAAAAAAATAATAATAATAATCAGGATGTAAATATGTTGCTTTTGTTGTAACAACATACATAAAATAAAAAAATGTATGCAGTATTGGATTTTAAAGTCAGGACTGAGAAACATAATTCTTTTTATTTCAATTCTGATTTCTGTCTATATCATTTTTCATTTCTCTACTATTAATTAGTCTTGGAAATTTCAACTTGTGTAATGAGTAAATTGAAAAAAAAGTGTATATATACAATAGGTGGACGTATTTTCCTTTCTATCGGCTTTCAGTATAGGATGATTAATAATTCAAGCCAATATCAGAAAATAAATATTTCACATTTGGAGGGAGTTGGCACCTTGCTAAAGCCGGATACACAGATTGGCAACCCATGTTGTGCAAGAAAAAAATTATTTAATTATATTTAAAGTCATATTCAAACAAGTAATTGGAAATTTAAGGTTCTTCATTCAATCCCAGCGAATTCCAGAACCTTAATAGTTCAGCTCCAGAGTGGCTGCAGTTAGAGGTCAGGAGTTTTACAGTCCAGAGTGAGAATGAGATGAAACCACGAGCTGAAAAGCTTCCTAATGCAATTCTGGAGTTTTGGGGATTTAAGCAGTTTAAGTAGATTTAAACCATCTAACCTGGTCTCCCCAATGACAGAAACGGAAAAAGGAACCTTGCCAGGGATGACATGGCGTCTACAGACAGGTAGGGCAAAGCTAGCAGATATCTGCAGTAGCTATGGTACCATTGGGTCCCACAACTCATCTGGTTGTGCACAGCTGATGAGACACTGATACAAGCAAAATAACTTGTGATGATATAATGAAATCATATGAGAACTCAACTAAAACCCCAAACAGCAAAGTAATGGAAAAAAGTGAGTACAAATTAGTAAAAGTGAGTACACATCACTACTTAATCTGTGTCAGTGTGTCAAGGACTAGCCTACATGTTGAAGCAGATAGAGGCCTGGGTTCAGGCCGGTTCGGCTGTCTGCAGAGCCGGGATATGGAGTGAAATCTCTGCCGTTGGTCAGTCAGCTGGATGTTACCTGTTTGTTAGTAAGTCGTTTCAATATGTTTTAAGTGGAAAGAACACCTCAAAACTTCATCTGTGGAGTCAGGTGATCGAGATTTTGATTGAGATTTTATAGCAGTACTAAAGAACTTTCAGTTTTGGTCCATTTTGGCTCCAGCCTAGAGGACAAAAGCTGTATTGTTTTGCCTGAAGGAAGACATTTCCCATGAGGACCAGCATAGCAAAGACCGTTGTGTGGTAAAATCCTGATCTCCCAGTGTCCTGCTTTTTGACTGTAAGGAATATGAATAGTGATGACGTAATGAATGTAGCAGTGGTGAAACACTGTCATATGACGATGCTGAAAATAAGAAAGGTTTTGCTTTTGCATTGCACCATATTGCCGCACGGCCACTGCTGCTCCCCAGCCCCCCCACCCCCAGCCTCACCTGACTTGTCATTGACTGATTTGCTGAGTTTAGAACTTTGAAACAGATGCATATGTTATGTTTTATAATTTCACAGTAAACACACAATAGATCCCAGCAGGAAGGTGCCGCATTGCCTGAATATCAAACATACACGGATACAGTTTCAAAGGCAAGGCAAGGCAAGGTAAATTTATTTGCATAGCACAATTCAGTACAAAGACAATGCAAAGTGCTTTACATGATTAAAATATACGTAGGAAAATAAAACAGAATTAAAGCAAGTAGGAAAAAAAATAAACATAAAAATAAAAAAGGGATATTTATTTATATTGAGTTCCATCTTTATAACAGATGAGGAAAAGGGAAGATGATGTATGCCGTAAACCAGTCTGTAGATTTGTAGTTATTTCATGTGGCAGGGTTACCGCCACCCTCCTCAAAATGACTTAGCGAAAGAGATACAGACCCCTCGGGCCGTGACAGATGTGTCATTCAACTAGTTGTAAATCAATCCCAAAAGTTCTGAAAATATTTTATGAAGCTTAAAAAGTTACTTAGTGTTAGTTTAACTGCATTTTAAGAGTGGTGGAGTCCCTCTGATAGACCAGTCTTATCACTATTCTTCTGCTGCAAATTGGCCATTTTATTAGCTGAAGGATGTAGTGGTGTGAGATTAATCAGAAAATCTTGCAACAGCTGTATTTTGTTTTCCTTTCATGTCCTGAATGACAAAGGAAAAGCGTGTAATTACCACGTATCATACAGGTGACAGGTTGACAGCCCTGCATTATCAGTCGCAGGTGAAATGGTTTATCTCCATTTTCCTGACAGGAGACAAGAGTGGGACTGAACTCTGCTGCCATGCGGTTATTAAGACAAGGCTGCTCTGGTTTTTTACTAATTCCCAACACTATGGATGAAATTATGCCATCTTAGCTATCAGCTAATCATCTCACAATTTGCATAAGGGAGCGGGGGTGTTTGCTGTCTGCTGTTACCTGAAATATTAATTAATGTTTGGTGTTTGACATGATAAAGCTATCACAGAGCCACCTCTCCACTGGCACCCTTGTTAACCTTCCACACTACATTTCTTATCACGGTGACAGTCAAGACCACCTCAACTGCAACAACTGATTCACAACACTTCATTAAAAGCTGGCAACAAAACCATCTGTCCCCTCTCAATCTCCCACCGCAGTAATGTGAGGATAACTCACTCTCCCGTTCAGCACCACTTGTCCTAATGGGATGCCTGTCTGTGCAAACATCAATCCGGTTACTGTAGAGGTGCGATCGGCATGAAGGATGCACATGGGGCTTTTAGGGAATTTTAAGACAGAGCAATGAGAAAGTGTGCAGCGTTGGACAAAAGGAGACAGAACATGGCAATTATTGAGCATTTATCTGTGTGCACTGGAAGTGAGGAGGATGGGTAGAGCCGGTGGCTGGGGCGGAAGGGGGAATGCTATTTATATCCTTGAAATATCAAAGCCCATTCTGAGCCAGCCGTATAAGTAAATTATTTAGATCTCCCCGAAATCTAAAAGAAGATAATGCAGAAAATGTTATCAGGATTTATTCTCCTGAAGGAGCTTTTCTGTGACATCTGTTCATGGGGAGGATAAGCAGAAGTGATTAGTGTTTATATCCTCCATATTTCTGTTTACTGGAGCCGGTTTTAAAAAGGTTTCTAAAACTAAACTGGGCAGTCGTTTGTCATGCATTCGGGAGCAAACTTCACTGACAGCAGGATCTCTGTCACATGAAGTAGCATCATGTAGAATAGAGGAGAAAGCAGAGAGGGGGGTTAAATGATCATCTGTATGATGGACAATTAAACACCCTGGTCATTCATTAACTGTCATCCCACAGGAACCCCCCATGCTGCTAACACCCTTATAAATTCTCCTCTCTGCTCCCTTCAGCGCGCCTTTTCCCCCCACTGTTACCCCCCACAGACTCGGGGCTGATAGATTGGAAGTACAGTGGGGCTGTGATGTTATTTCTGGAGCCAGATGAAGCTGCAGCATAGCAGCCGGGTACACCTCATTTGCTTTGGGCCCCTTCGGGAGATACATCTGCATGTGCTGCCTGCCTGCCGCCTTGCTGAGCTTATTACCATATTCATAATGCTGCTGGATATCGATTATAAATACCACACCTGTGCCACTTTTCTCCACACACTTACCAACACAATGTGGCTGAGAGTATTGCATGCTCAGAGGAGCTATGATTGAGATGGACTGCAAGGGTGGTTTGCACCTCACCCCATGTAATGTTTCATTATTGTGATTAGACTTTCTGTTGCTGTGCAGAACACACAATATTTTACATACAGGAATTAATGACACGCTATATTAAGAGCCTAAAGGAAGAGAACACAGCAAAGCACAAATAATCAAAAACACATTTAAAAGCTGAATCTAGAAAGTCTGGAACAGGCCAAACATTCGAAGAGAGGCTGGAATTTATCCGGGTTTGCATGTCTGTTGCATCATTTCTTCTTCTGTCAAACTTTGTGTAGTTTTATAAGTGAAATCTTTTCAGGCTCCTGCATGGCTAATCAACAGTTCGGTCATTTAAATTTTGTTTTTATTACAATGTTTTCATTTGGTAACAGATCTGGGGTCTCATTTATAAAAAGTTGTCTAAGATCCATTGTAAAAAGTGAAATGTTGTTAATCAAACCAAGCTTACAAAACTAAGCAGTTCTCCTTCATAGACTCCAGCTTTACCTCAAAGTTTTCACCCTAGTTTGGGCCCACTTCACGCCCACATCCTTCCATAGTTGGTCAATGCAAAGCACTGCATAAATGTCATGTTGTAATTAAACAGCCCAGCTAATCAAAGTTATGGTTACTAATGGCAACCACAGGGAAAATAATAGATAGAAATACTGTTTATACAAAGCAGAGATAATCACGGGGAGGGGGGAATAAAAGTAAAATGAATGGAAGCAGAATCTGATGGGTTGATAAGAAGGACATTAATGCAGAATTGCACCCATAGCAGGCAGTGAGTGATACATATATATATATATATATATATAGTTTCCTTTTTGATGTTTTTATGGCTGAAAAACAATTTTCAGTTGTGCAAACCTGAAAAACTGTGGTAAATATAGGGAACATATTCTAAGTCAACTAAGAAACCAACATAGCTGTAGTCTTTAACAGCAGTTAATGAGTTCCCAGCGATTATGATATGTTTATGCATTTAACAGTTGCTGTTATCCAAAGTG
>NW_015150514.1:1065336-1068934 GCF_000732505.1 Cyprinodon variegatus
CAAAGCAGAGATAATCACGGGGAGGGGGGAATAAAAGTAAAATGAATGGAAGCAGAATCTGATGGGTTGATAAGAAGGACATTAATGCAGAATTGCACCCATAGCAGGCAGTGAGTGATACATATATATATATATATATATATAGTTTCCTTTTTGATGTTTTTATGGCTGAAAAACAATTTTCAGTTGTGCAAACCTGAAAAACTGTGGTAAATATAGGGAACATATTCTAAGTCAACTAAGAAACCAACATAGCTGTAATCTTTAACAGCAGTTAATGAGTTCCCAGCGATTATGATATGTTTATGCATTTAACAGTTGCTGTTATCCAAAGTGACTTAAAAAATAGACACAATTTTACAGTTATCATCAATATGACAATATGTTCTCTAGAGGAAAATCCCTAGTCAGAATCAGTAGTGCCAGCAAAAAGAGCAAGAGGTAAGTACAGAAACAGTGGTAGAGGGATACAGAGGTATGGGTAAGAGTTAGGATAGATGATGCTCTTTGAAGAGGTTGGTCTTTAGGAGTTTCCTGAAGATAGAAAGGGAAGCTACTGTTCATGTAGCACTTGTTAGGTCATCCCACCATCTTGGAACAACACATGAAAACAGTCTGGATTGTCTTAATAGTGGTGTAGGCACTGCTAGACGACAATCCATTGTTGTACGGAGTGACTGAGTTGTGACAGAAGTCTTTGCAAGAAGGTTTAAGTAGATGGGAGCTTTACCCTTAGTACCCTTAATTATATTGTTAAGTTGTAATCATTTCAAAGGTTGAACGTTCTGCTAACTTTTTGTGTTTTTGTGTTGAAAACTGAAAGCCCAATCTGGAGTCGGCTTTGAGTTAGAGTTCAACTCCTATATTCCTTCCAATTAAGTGCTGTTACACCTATGCTGCTGCTAATTAATGGTGATTATCTAAATTTTAATTAAATGAATCATAATATTATACTATTATGATTCATTATACTACTATTATTATTCTATTATTTGCTGCCCCCAGCAGCAAATAATAGTATAATAATAGTAGTATAATAATGTGTGTGTAGACAGAACAATAAATGACAGTCCAACAGTTACTATTAAATAACTATTAAATAGTAACTGTTGGACTGTCTTTTATTGTTCTGTCTACACACACATTGAACTGACTGTGATTTAGGACAGCAGATGAAAGTGTTAATCAAGCCTAAATCATAATTAAACACATGACTCTGTTTTCAAAATATAATAATTTATAAACAAAAATCACTAAACTCTAATTCAAATATATTCAAGTTGAACTCTGGACTAAACTAGTGAAACTCAACTAAACTAAATAGTCTCTATGTACAGAAAAACAAAGGAATTAAAAAAATGGTTGAAAATGGTTCACAGGTTGACGTGGATGTTTGAACTTTTGAAAAGTTTGGAATGAGGTTGAAAGCTTTAAAACTAATCTAGAGCAACTGGAATGTGTTCAGACAAATTGACAATGCATATCAGAGGAGATAAATAAAACATTATTGAAATGAAATGTTCTTAAAGATTTGCTTAATTAGAATTCAATATCATATAAGTTAATTGTATCCTATCCTTTTGTGATAATAGTTAAATATAAGGCCCATCCAGCATCTTTAGGCTTGGCTCATAACACAATGGAGCTAGCAGACCATTTTGAAAGGACTCTTTTGGTCCCTTTTGGCAATCAATTGTATTGAATATATGAGGAATCATAACACTAAGATTATATTAATGCTCAAACCTTGAGATTTAGCTTTATAAACAACAGCTCAAAACATGTCAGCATGTGGTACCATGCGGTTAGGGCTGCAACTATTACTATTTTGCTAATCGATTAATCTGTCGATATTTTTCAATTCATTAATAATCAGATATCAAAGGTTCCTTAAAGAAGATTATTTAAAGAATTGAACCAAGTGAAACTTACGGTAATGCCTTTCCACTCGAGAAGTTGTGGATAAAGCATATTGACCGACAGAAACCTTTTTTTTATATTATATGCAAATTATTAATATATATCTTTACCATTTTGGTATAATTAATCCTCCTAGTAGATTTTTCTATCAGCTAAAGTCATTTTTAGAGTCTCTATACTCCATTTAACGATTACTAAATTGGTTGATGATTTTTTTAACAATCGATTAATCTGATTGTTTCTGCCTTACGTGCGGCCACCATTTGTTTCTTGCTTTACAACTCCCTAAACAAAAAAGGGCATGACAGCAATCCTGACATGTATGTTTTAAAGACTATCTTTATGTTTTAAAGACTATGAACTCTTTTGTGAAACAGGTTTCTAATTTTCTAAACCATACCTCCAGAGGAATGAACTCTGCACTTCACACCATATTCATCTGGAGTACGGCCCAAATCAAGCCAGATGGTCTGAAAAGTAGGACACTCTTAGTTTGAATGTTTTGCTGTCTGGAATGACATATCCCTCTTGTCCTAACACCCACACCTGGGTTAGCTCTTCCAGTGAGAGGAGAGGAGATCCAAAAGAAGGAGAAAGATGTGCTGGCATGCACGGATTAGATGTTTCTGCTTTAACCATCTACTTCTGGGTCAGGTAGGAGCTGTTTGACGAATGTCCCCCCAGTTACTGCCTCGGCTGCCCCCCTTCACATGGTTTTGGCCTATATCTAACATAAGTTTTGTTGTTTTAAGGTATATATGGATCTCATTGGGAAAAGAAAAACTGCTGTAACACCACAACAGCATCAGTGGGTGGAGATAAAGCAACAGCAACAACATTAATGGAAAAACATTCTGTCCGTTAACCTGCTTGCCTGACATCATTTTTTTTATTATTATTTTTTTAGATTATATATACCACATGCCATAAAGTTGCTGGTCAAGATTCTCAGTCTGCTGTTTTTTTTTTTTTTTTTACTTTTTTGGAATACCATAAAGTTGAACGAAAGGAAAAAATAAAACTCAAAAACACAGTAGCAATCATTCAAAATGGCCCTTCTCAGTCAAAATGGCCGAATGGCAGCAAAATCCCCTCCAACTTCCAGTGCCTGGCCTTCTCATGGGGGTGCATATTTTTTTACTCTGAATCCGCCCTTTCACTGAATTAGAGGGTCTGACCAGGAGGTAACGCTTGTCTTTAGATCTTAATGTCAACAAGTCATGACACAAAGAATATTTTAGATGTTAAAAAAGGAATGGTAGGGGACTAGCCAAAGTCAGTTCTTTTAGACTACAGGGTCAGCTGTTCAATCAAGTAATCAGAAGCACAGGAGAACCACAGCGGAGGGTACTGTCACCATTCCTTTTTACTCTGTTTACCTTTGACCTCCAGTACCAGACAGAGTCCTGTCAAAGGTGCACAAGACGCTGAGTACAGAGAGCTTGCGGCATGGTGTGGAAACAATCAATGGCAAGTTACCGGGAAGGAAGGACTTAAAAGACAACTCAGAATTCTTTTCCAAAATTCTGTTGTCCTAGACTTAGACAACTTTCATTTTGTATACACAGAGTGTATACAAAACAAAATTGTTTTGTTCAGCTTTCAGACAGTAACAGCTTAGCAGTGAAATGAACATTTCCATTTCACAAAGTGCAGCACTGATCAAATGTAAACAGTA
>NW_015150514.1:1070937-1072607 GCF_000732505.1 Cyprinodon variegatus
CCTCCTCAGAAGATTGTTGAACAATAACTATCTTCAGTCAGAGGCTTCTGAAACAAATAATGAGTTAGTTCAAAAATTAATTTCCATTTGTAATTAATAAAGTATTTTTGAACTAAATAATAATACTTAACAATAATTATTACAAGGTGGATCAAACACTTTAGGTAATGTTTTCAGCTCCGTGCACATCTTACAGCTTTACAGAAAAATTATGAACCATATGTTCAGTTTATCACAAAAATCAATTTCTGTGTATTACTTATTATTAGTATTTATGTTTTCATCTTGTTTTAGATGAATATATTTTATTAAGATCTTATTTTTATCCGCAGAATAAATTGCTCATACAGCTGCCGTGTCTTCAGGCTCCAGGGATGTAATTAAATATTGATCTGAAAAACCTGGCGAAATATAAGCATGCAACAGTTTTCAGACTGATGCTGGAACAAACTGTCGCCATCTTCCAAGGTTTAACATAAACGGTGTTGACTTCATACAACGACAACATCTGGCAGCATCCTTTCGTTCATATCTGACACTCTACCTAAAAGTTCTGCGTATAAATGCAGACAGCTGTGAATTAAAATCCACCTTCTGCTCCGTCAACGTTAAGCAGCTCTCAGCATGCTGGGTTTTTGGTGACTGGTGTCTCCCTCCAACTCAAACTTTGATTTATCTTTAGTCCTCATCTTTCATTTAAAATGCAATGTAAGGGATTTGTCACTCTTCCCTCCCACTCTTAAAAAAGTTACTGTAAGTCACAGATGGAGCTCTCCAAACAAACGAGGCTGTCTCTTTGACAATCCCTTATGCTAATATGGCAGCAAAGGCAGGTCCAAACATCTGGATCTGTCTCAGTTTGCCTAGCTAAAGGACTCTTTATATTAAAGCTTCATATGGTTCCACAAGGAAGCTTTAATGATGACAGCATGAGCAGAACAAACCCCAACGGAGCGAGAAGGTGACAGTTAAGTAAAAGCAGATCATGACAGGAAGTTTATTTGCATAAACTGTACATTCTAGCCCTTGGAGATTGAACAAGGTTTATTTATTGTTGCTCATCCAGTTCTTTTTTTATTTAAAAATATATAGTTTTACAGAATTTTATTTTATTATAAATGTTTCACCGAGTTTGTTCTGGGAAATTAAATAAAGTGCATCCTGCTCTGGTTGATGGAGCAACTATAATCAAACGGCAGCGCTCGGTGTTCAGTTCCGATCTTTTTTTTTAACCCAGTCTTTTTGGCATTGGTCTTTCGTCATGCTAGATTAGGGTGACCAAACGTCCTTATTTTCTGGGACATATCCGTATTTCACGTCCTGTCCCAGGCTTCCCGGGTTTTTGTTAGAAAGTGAGGAAATGTCCTGATTTTTTAAATTACCTTAATTGGACCATTAAATTTACAGGCCCTAGGGCACTGCGCATGACGCTGCGTGTGATGTAATCCCTGAGCCGCGTCAGTGCGGGCAGCCCTGTTCTTAATCAGAATATAGATAGCATTGCTGTCAGTAAGCCAACAACATGCAAAAGCGCAAATGTATGTTTACCAACGATTTACAAAAGAGTTTCCCCGCTTTCAGACCGGGTCGAGACAAGTGGGAGGCCTTGTGCACCTTAGAGACTGACACGGGAGTGGATTTTCACTCCTGTCCCGTCCCACTCCCACAGA
>NW_015150514.1:1073920-1077171 GCF_000732505.1 Cyprinodon variegatus
TGAAATAGTAACGGATGCCGGTGTGTCTTTTTTTTAAATCTTGACTACCATAGACTTATTATTTAAAATGAAGGCATGTAAAAATAAATAAAGCACAGCTAATAAAAATGACCATTGGCAAAGGGGTTGGATGTTATTAGGAGGCCTGGCAATGATGGAACAGTGTCAGACTCTAAACTATTGATGTCTGTCGGGTTTAATAGCACTTATGGAAGCGGCTAACAGCTGACCTATAGATTGGGATTCAGTCTGACATGAAAAGTCAAATATAAGTCACATAAGCACAAACAAGATCAGATTGGGTTGAACTTCCCTGCTGTACATATGCAGCCTGAAAGAGCTCAAATTGCTTTTGAAACAAGATAAAACGAGGGCTTTGTACAAATATTAAATCAAATTGCATGAAAGTTTTGTTTTTTTGTAGTATTTAGTTCAGAACTGGAGAAACTATGTTTTTGTGCGTTTCATGATTTAATTCTTTGTTTATTATTTCTCTGTGTTCAAATGGAAAATAATGAATCTGAAATGGAAAACACATTTTTTATTACACCATGAAATGGCAGAGATAGAAACAAGAACTTTAGCAGCCAAACAAGCACACTGCATGAGGCTGCCATCGCTGTGCTTCACATTTAGCTCAGCTTCCTCATTTGTTCTAAAATGTTTCATCTAACTACAGGACATGTATTAAAAATGAACTAATAAGAAGAGGATGTGCAGCAACATTTATTGTGTGTTGCAATATTGGTTGCATTTACCATGTTCATCTTTTACATTTAAAAATGCATTGTAAAAACAAACATTAGAGAAACAGCAAATATATGTTCTAACCTTCTAGGGAAACATCTAAGAGACACTAAATGCTGCAGTGCACCTAAAACTGTGCTTATATTGAGTATAAGCATCACAATGTTAGCGACACAATGCTAACTACTGTTTATTGTTGCTAAAACTCTCATCCAGGTGGATTGAATTCTAAGTCGATGTCAATCAGTCAATCTGCTTGGTTTTCTTAGATAGAAAATTTAAAAACCAATCTGAACGGAACTGACTCTATAAAGTGTTTTAAATGACGTTCTGAGAACTGACACTATATAAGCAACTTGAATTGAATCAAAGCCAGTGAGAAATATTTCTGTCTCTATAAGTTTAACTCAGCAGTAAAGAGTTGCATTGTCTTAAACTTTATACCGAGATAAGTCCTAGTGTTATGAAAGCATAGTTATAGACTTTTATTGTTAGTAATTGTACATGAACCATTCAGTGTCATTGGGAGGCTGAAATCAACCTGGATGGATGGATGGATGTGTTTAAAACTGTTAAAAAAAATAAATAAAAATCACATGTTGTTGTTTTCTGGGAGTCCATCAGAGAGAGAGCCACACTGCAATATCTTTAAAAAATTAAAATAAGTGGTTGGATTTAATTTAGAAATCTTTACAGCATAATAGAATATTTGGATTTCTTAGCAAACACTCCCTGCAGCAGAGGCACAGTAATCACAGAGCTCTGACAAGCATTTATGATCACTCCACACCCTTGTCTTTTTTTGCTCCTCATTCAATCAACAGAGCACAACAGAACGTCAACATGTGCCACTGCATACAAATACACTATCATTAAATATACATAATTATTCAAAACCACAATATCCATCACATTTAACACTGAAGATTTGGATTGGGCTATTTTGCTAACAGACTCAAGAATCTCCTCAGACTAATCTATCTAAAAACAGTTAGGACACAAATATGAAACAAATAAGAAACTAACTGCTTAAACTAATTAGCTAAAACAAATGAATGCAGTAATTCGAGCCTGAAATAGAGATAAGTTGATTTAGAAGAATTTCAGATATTTATAAGGCCCTTTAGGGAAAAGCTTTAGTTAAACTGATGGGGGAATGTCTTACCTACTGTATGGCCTGGGTCCTTTGGACCTCTCAATGAGCCCAAATTGATTCCTGAACTGGTGGTTCTAAACAGCCCCTGGACTTTAAACTCTCTGCACAACATATGTCCAACTTGACCTCCAAGTCATCTCTACAAATAGGCACCAGCTGTTTGCATCTGTCCCACACTTTAACCGTTTCCCTCTTTAGAAATTATAACCAACCTGGTGGCAGTTTAGAAAAAAAAAAAGACATAGTCTTACTTGATAAACTATATTCCAGCTCAAGCACATGTATGTTAAAGCAGAACAAGAAAATGTTTGCTGGAACATCAAAGGACATCAGGAAAAAAAAAAGCAAAAGGTCAGGATAAATAAAATATTGCAACTAAATCTATGGGGGATGAGGTCCAAAATTAAATTTAACTCAGGCAGAATCTCTTTGTAGTTACTCTCTTTCTTTATATATTCACGCTCTGACTCCTTTGATACAGTTCAGTTTTATTCAATACAAATTAATTCAGCTTATTTCTATAGCTCCAATTCACATCATGTTATGAAATCTCACTTTATAGATCCAGGTTAGTCAGATCATCCTGTTAAATTAAATATTCAAAGTTTTCTATTGAAGGAAAATCAGCTGGTTGCATCTAGTAATTCACTTTCAGGACATGCTCCACCTGGATGAGCATGTGGGGATGATTCACCCTTGCATTTTGCTGTTGACCCTTTAGCAATACCTCACACCAATAATGCATGCATGGACAGTGGAGAGGAAATCTGTCTTTTAACAGCAAGAAACCAACAGAGCCAGAACAAGGTTCAGTGTGAGAGGCCTTCTGCTGAGGGGTTCAAGGATGGAAGAGAAGAAAATCCAGTTAGTCACAGTAAAAAGAAACAGGACTAAATCTGAAAAACAGGCCAAGCTCCAACATCTATAATCTACGGTGTTCTCTTCAGGATTAAGTGACCGTTGATCAGGAAGACATCAGATGAAACTATCATGAGGAAAAACAGAGAGAGCATTAAGGTTGAAAATAAAACAGAGTGTTTGGCATTAGATAAACATAAAAAAATCCAACATGCATATTGATATGACTACAGCATGGCAAACAGGAACCGCTGCTATGCATCAAGTCACAGCTGCTGCAGGCGCTGCATCAAGGTATAAACAACAGCTAGTTTTTAAATCTGAAACTTTAATAAGTGGAATGAGATATTGCTGTGATACTGTGACTTAAATGTAATTAAAATCTAATGATCTGTCTAATAAAATATAATTTACCTATGAGGGAAAACAAGCGATTGGTATGCCATGAAAAGCAGTACCGTTAAAACATCAAAACAAACCACTTTTCTTG
>NW_015150514.1:1078488-1081428 GCF_000732505.1 Cyprinodon variegatus
AAGTGTTAACGAGCAGTTGGTGTACCTAATAAAGTGGCCGGTGAGTGTATGTGGAGTTTATGAAGGGTTCAAAATCCTCCCACTCAGTTCACTGCGGTGTGAAAAACACAGACAGAACCTGTGGGTCGAGTTTGCAAACTCACTGGCTAACTCTGGATCTCTACTCATTCCTTCCGAGGAAAAAGCTCAACAAAGCTTTGAAAACCGCCTGAAAAAAAAGTCAGCAGATTCCAAACGCTTGGAAATCAGAAGGATAGAAGAAGCAATGATTAAATAGAGAAATGCATGCGCTCAGACGAGCAGTGGTCGAACAGGTGATGCAACTATCAGGTGAAGCCAAAAGGTAAACCAGAAGGTAATAGATGAAACCAGGAGCAACTGAACAGTGGCAAAGGTCAAAAAACATGGAGTTGCAGCAAAAAAATACACTCCCCATTTCTCAACAGCAATACAACCGGCTGTGTATTATTTGGAGAACATGTTATTCTATTTATTTATGTATGAATGTGGTAGTGCTGGACATCCGTATTTCCCTGTCCTGAATTTCCGAACACTGAGATTGAATTACACGGCGTATAATTCAGTCTGGTAAACCGCCGTGTAAACAACCTATCAATCTGACTGGCCAGGCTACAGAATCACAGCTGCCAGAGAAGAGAATGACTAAAATCTGTCTAGTCTTTATAAATGATCCATGTTTCATTTAATGTCTGATATCTAAACTCTTGTGGCTTCAATACATTATATATCATCCAGTATATTTGGCCCATTAGTGGAGTTGATGAGCCTTAGAGGGTCCAGTTGTGTCTGTGGGAACATCAGCCATGCCACTGTGTGCAGCGCCAACCTGCAGGTGTTTCATCTGCTCTGTGTTTGAGCCGTACTGTCGGACTGGGAGAGTGATGAATGACAGGCACCACTGCTGACAGATGATAGAGCCAGTCAGTTCACTGCTCATCTTTTTAGGCATGAGCCCTCAAGGACAATCTATAGCAGAAACTCTTGTTTGAACAGCCTGACAAAGTTGTTAGAGTTTTGCATAATCTAAACGAACAGTTCTAGGAGTTTGTCACACTCTCAGAATTTTAAAGTAATATTCAATGGTAGCTAGCTACTTTCTTATTGTACTAGTTTCCACAATTGGAGCTCTAGTCCACATTGTCTCTTTTTGTCTCATGACTAACTTTAAATGATTGGTTTGAGATAATTTGGTTGATTTTTAAAGGTATCTGTATATGGAATGTTGTGACAGAGCAGGTTTCCTGGTAACTAGATGAAAGCAGGAGTTCAGAGCTGTGGTGTGAATGGAAGTAAAGAATGTAGGGAGCAGGAAAGGCAGATCGGGACGATCGCCGGTCAGGATGCGACCGAACAAGGCTGCGAGGAGACAGAACGCATAGAGATTAAGAAGTGACAAAGTTTTCAGGTCATGTGAGGAATGAGAGCAGATCGTTGCTTCTCAGTCACACTGTGGGAAGACGCAGGGGAGATGAGATTCCAGTGAGCAGCAGGCGGCAGAGTTTGGGTAGTTATACTGCAGAGGCTTGATGAATGATGCTTCCCAGGTGTGCAGGCGGAAAAGAGACTTTGGAAAATGATGCCTCTTATTTACTCACATACTGTCACACACAGAAAACATGGGGGAGGATGAACAAGAGAGCGAACTGACATTCAGGAAGAGGGGAAAGGAAAGGAAGCCACAGGCAGTGAAAAAGGAGCAATGAAAGCTGCACTACGTCAGGAGAAAACAGCGGAGTTGAAAAGTACTAATCCTAAAACAAACATTTAACCGACATCAAATCTCAACTAGGATTTAAACAGAATAATTTCTCTCCCCCCCCACCCCCCCACCCCCCAATAACCCTATGGACCCGGTGACTAAACAAGAAGTTTGTCAAGAAAACTTTAAATGATACAACTACTATCTTCATATTTCTGTCTTTTCTTTGTCCCACAGCTGGATCTTCAACTCTGAAGCTGCGGCAAGTCGAGTTCAGCATCGGTAAGCCTCTGATCCACCACACCGTTATTACATCATAGGATGGGCATTATGGCAGAGTGTGAAGTGCAGATAGTTTATGTCTTTCTTTCTCTCTCTGTCTTTTCTGTCTGTCCCTCAATGTCTGTCTCTCCTTCTCTCTCTCTCTTTCTCTTTCGGTGTTTTGCAGATTTTTGTTCTCCTTGCGCAAAATAACATTATTTGTATCTGGGTACACACAACTGGACCTTAGAAACTTTAATGAAAACTGCCCAGGAAGAAAATAAGCTAAGAAATTTTTTTAACAGATAAAGTTTATATGGCTTTAGTGTTGAGAGGGTGCTGCAGTTTAGTTTTTTTAGGATCACTCATAGATGAGACATTGAAAAACAAATCTCACATAGCAAATAAAAGAAATAGGATTTTTTTTTTTACTTTGCAGGTTTGAACAATATCAAACATAAGCTATATTACAAAGCAATAATAATACTTTGTTTTTATGTGATATTGGCCGTATTAGAGTTGTGCTATTTTGGTAATTTAATGCATTTATTTATTGTATCATAGACGGCCATAAGAATAATTAAGGTTTCGGCTCCAAAAAGAGAACACCACAGGACTGTTTCTAAAGTCATGAATATTAAAATGTATGCATTACAAACACTATTAGTTCTGCAGATGGCCTTTTAGCACTTGCTCTGCCAAAATTTTTACCGGAAATAATGAGAGAGGTAGAAGACAGAAAAGGGACTTCTAACAGCCCTTTGCAAAGACCATACTCAAACAAATATGTTTCTGCAGCTAGAGTCAAACAATGATACGCCTGGAAAATGATTTCACTGCTGTTCAAATGTGCTTCTGTTTAAACAATAACAATACTGTAACAGGACATTTTAAATTGTATAAAAGCGGGTGTGAAAATGTTTAGATTTGACTTATTTTGGGTTTAAAGTTCTGTTTTG
>NW_015150514.1:1082612-1084461 GCF_000732505.1 Cyprinodon variegatus
ACCTCTATATTTAATAAATGTTCTTTCAATGATCTTTTAAATTTCCTTAAATCAGTTATCAATTTAATGCAATTTGGCAGTAAATTCCATGCTTTCATACCTCTATACATAACAGTTCTTATTAAGGCATTTGACTTTGCTTTAGGCAAACTAAAGTTTCCTTCAGTTGCATGCCTAGTCATGTATTCGTGATTCTCCGAACTAAAAGTAAGGTTTGTAAATAAAATATAAGGTGTTTTTAATACAGATACATTTCTAATCATAACAGTCAATGAGTATGAAAGTCTGTCTTTAACCAACAACCAGTTTAAAAACCGGAAATCTAAATTTGTAATTTTTTCTTAAAATAAGTACATTTTTTCTTGATTTAAGGAGTTAAGTGAGACACTTAGCCAAAGGAAAATGACAATTCACATTTAAATAAAAAAAAAACAATCGCATTTTCTTGTTTCAAGAGCATATTATCTAATTATCTTATGAGTGTAAAGCAGAGTTAAAATACTCATTCCATTGGTAAATCATATTATTTGCCTACTCAAATTAAGGGTAAATACACTTAATTTAAGAGATTCTTACTCACTTCTAGTTATTTTTTGCCCAGTGGTTTTTTAACGCCAGAGCTATGTGACTTTTTTTTGGGGGGGGGGTCCTTGGTAAAGCACAGCGCCAGCGCATCCATGATCTGTGGCCTACATGGAAAAGCATGACCTGCTGGTAAATAATTCAATCCAAGAGCACAAACATGATAGGCATAGCAGCATCCACATTCTGGTGAGGTAGAGTGTGTCGTAGGATCCTCACGAGGAAGTGGTTCTGATGCATAAAGACTCAGTGGATACAGGAGAGCATATTGCTGCAGACTGAGTATCTAGCCGTGTTATTCCCCACAGATTAAAAGAGCCCTTCTTAATTTGCTGAGATCTGGTAGCAACTAATGGCTTGTGAAGAACACAGAGTGACCCAGAACCTGTGAGCAGGAGGCCTAATAAGGGCCACCAGTTTGATAGATCGATGTTTTTCCTTCATTTGCTTTTAAACCGAAGCACTTGTTTTACTCAGTGCACACAATACCTAACTATATATCAAAGCTTGATCTGCCCGTCTCTGTGGAACAGCTCCAAAGCACACTGTAGACCAATATGTTCTCTAAAAGCATGTGAGGGTGTTTAAGGAGGATTTATGCTCTTGTTTTGTTCTTTTTTCAATTCCTGTTTAAGGAGATTGGATATGTGAATGAGCTGCAGCTGCTCCATATTCCACAGCTGTGAAAAATGTGTATAATGTGCCTTAACTGTTTTAATGTTTGTGTGTGTGTTTTGGGGTGGGGGGGGCAATTAACATTTAATGAGATAACTGTAGGGAAACACATTTTTACTTGAACAATGCTTTGCTAAGATGGTGATTAAAGGGAAACGGCTTAACTTTTGCATAAATTTCTGCTTGTTTATCATAAAAAACCTTTTAGTCTGTTTGAATTAGGCAAACCGAGGTTTTTTTCTGAATGGCTGATGCATCCTGATAGTTAGTGTATACTCCTGCCAATGTTTCTGTACTTCTAAGTAGTATCATGTAGTATTATTTTACTTCAGTCAGTCAGGATGTCTCTCGCTCTGCTTCTCATCATTCTCTGATGATTCCCATTTGTGGTTAGTGGAGTAAAACTAAAGGGCTGGACCCTCCGTTTAAAGCAGATTGAGGAAAATAAATGGAGGAAATGGCCATGAAAATTTAAGTCCATCTTTTTCAAGCTGCCTTGGTTCAAATTCACTTCGTTTAAACCCTAACTTTAAATGAAACACAGATTTGAAAGGTTAGAAGCATTTATGCTTTTAAATGAAACACAGATTTG
>NW_015150514.1:1085541-1090456 GCF_000732505.1 Cyprinodon variegatus
GCCAAAATCCCAATATCGTGCATCCCTAGTGAACATTTTTAAAATTTCTAATAAAATGTTACACAAATTAAAAAAAATAGCGAGGCCAAAATAATTGAAGAGTTTTTATTCACCTTCGGCTGCAAAAACCTCAACACTAACGTGTCTGTAGCTATAGGTAAAGTAAGTTAATTCAAACTGTTGTTTTTTAAAAACAAATAGGAAGCAGGAAGGTGTGGCATTTTTAAATAAAACTGTTTCAAAACTTTCCCGAGTTTAGCTTCATCCAGCTTTCCATCTACACTCACAGCTTCCCTGCCTGTAAAACAGATTCAGTCCTTAAATAGCCTGAAAAATGCTCCAGTTGGTCTCAGAGCTCGTTACTGGTAGGAACACTGGCTTCCTCTCAGCATTAGCTTCTCTTATCCCTCATCCTAAACACCAGATATACAGAGGTCCCAGAGAGAGAATCTGATTGTTGTGAATAACTGTAAAAAAAATATTGTTGCAATAAAGTTCATTATGGAACTGGTGTTTCTCGGTTTTAGGACTCTAACTGAGAACTGTCACACTTTCAGTGTGGAAAATATTAAGATGATATTCTGTTTATCAACAGGTGGCAGTATTTTAAACGTTTTCCATATCTAGACTCTCTGCCTAGATACTGCATCCAATGAGTTAAATCTTCATTGGAGATCATCTTTTCATTTAGTGAGATCATGAGGAAAAGTCAGTGAGACGCAACAATTAGGAAAACTCAGGAAGTGAGGTTGTTTTAGCATATAACTAGTAAAGCTGCAGTCCATAATTCTCCCAGTGTAGCCACACAGCTTGTAGATTTCTGGAGCCCCTCCCTCAGGTCCTTTGACTGCTCAGCAACCCAGCTTCTGTTGGTGAGCCCCAAGGCAGCTGTGGCTACGATGTAGCAAATCAGCATCAGTGCATGAATTAATGGCTGAATGTAGTTTAAGTGTTTTAGTCAAGCCTCCTGACTAAAAAAAAAGGGCTATATAAGTGCAGGTTATTTACCATCCTTGGTTGATGATTTGCACACAGCTCTGTATAGACGCCCTAAGCCTGAAATATTGTTTTATAAGCTAATCCTGCTTTAATCCTCTTCACAACTTCCTCCCGACCTTCCTTGTGTTTATTTCTAGAATATTACAAAAACATTATTTATTCCTGCAGGGAAGTTCAATTATTTAAGCAGTTTGACATAAAAGATAAACATTTAAACACATTATAGATAAAACGATGCCCTGGACGACTGATATTTTTGGCCAAAGTTAGAGTTTTTTTATTGTATCAGTGTTGGCTGATGCGTTCTCCTACTCATCAGTTGAAGCTCATTGCTGCTCCCTCCATCTGCTATCCATTGTCAATGAGTTGTATGATTTGTTCATAAATGTTTTTTTTTTTTTGTTTAAACAGAAACTGGCATAACAGTCGTCCTCATTGCCTCTTTTTTATCATGTAAATAAAGGAAGAAAAAGAAAATATCGAAACCAAAAAAATAGGTGTATAACTGCTCCTCTCTGCAGCATTTATCTTAGAGGCTGCAACCTGCAGTCCTGTTCTGCCCTGCTCCTGTTCAAGCTGCTGGGGGTGCTTGTGTAGTAGAACAAAGCCAACAACTCTATGCACAAATCAGATTACCTCAATGTGCGCAGAAAGAGAAAGAACTGCACTTGGATTCCTGTAGGTGACCATACCTGCCTGTCATCCAGGGGAAACTGTGCACCATTAAGCTGGTGGGTATTCTCTTTGTTTTTGGTTGTGATTAGGTAAAGAAAAACATTTAATGGAGGCAACATCATTTTGACCTCTGAAACCCACTGGAAGCAGTGGATTTTATTTAGGGGCATCATATTTTTTGGGCTGTTTTTTTCTGTCCTTTCAAATTTGTTTAAAGTAAGACATCTGAAGAAGAAATACATCTGTAAAAACACAGAAGTGCTGGGTCGAAGTCATGATGTCATCAAAAACCAGTGTTGAGGTCAAATCACATAAAAAACAGGTCAGAGGCACTTCAAAAAACAAAACTGCTGAATTGATCTAAGCAATGAATAGCAATACATTTAAGTTGCTGGATCATCTTGTGGAGATGTGCATAAAGTGGATAGAACCACGTGATAAAATCAGCTGAATTTTAGATTCCAGGTCACTCAGGTCTTCAGCATTAAAAAAATTCATTATGGGCTACCACAGGTCCCAGTCACTCTGAATAAACACACCGTAGTAACTGAAGTCTCCAAGGACGAGCAAACATTATTACTCAAATTGCACAGTTGTTGTTGTAATTTGGGAATCTGTCCCAATTTGCTTTGGCAGTTGAGTAACCTGACTGAAATTGCCAGCTAGGACATTGTTGAATTAATTTGCACCTAAGCTAAGGCAGGCAATTTACCGTAATCAACAGAAGGATCTGCAAATGTAATTTTCTTGAAGGCACTCCAAATTTGTTCACCTTTTTTTTTTCCTGCTCTCCAATCCATTATTTGAGTCTGTGACATTTTAATGAGCCATATTCCTCCTCCCCTCACCCATCTTTCTCCCTCATTACCTCCTCACCCACCCCACTTAGACTTCCTTCCTAAACTAAAAGTTTCTCTAGTGGACTCTCTTGTCCGGTCTTGTCACTCTCTCCACTTCCTTTTCCTGAATTGACTGTGAATTTTCTTTAACCCACTCAGGTTCCAAAATGTCCCCAATATTTTTTTGGTGTTTTTACAAAGTAAAAATAAATAGATTTACATTTATGGTAAAAAAAAAAAATAAATAAATAAATAAAGTAAAGAAATAAAAACTTATTTTATTCACTGTGTGACATTCTGTTTGTTTGAGTTCGATTACCTGTTTCTTCCTTCTTGCAACATCAGAATAAAGTGAAACCAAAAACAATTAAAGTACGTTTGCTTCTTTAAACACAGTGGTTTACTTACATCTTCTTAATGTGTGGTAGAATTGTGAGCTGAATCAATCAGTTTTGGATTCTCTTCCACAGCCTCCTCCCTGGTTTTGTTCCCTTCCTTCAGACAGAACCAGTGAGACTGACTGAGGTTTACAGGCTGCCTCTTTACCCACTTTTGTGTCATGTTGGGTTCAAGGCGTCTAACCTACATGCAGAAACACTTGTGAGACAGGAANAACAGGCTGCAATATGGAAGTGCAGTGAATTAGAGATGAGCACAAAAGGAGAGAGGAGGGAGTGTGCAGTTTTCAAAATCGATTAAAACTCCAGAGGGACAGAGGAGACTGAATGTAGAAAAATGGGTGTCCACCATACATGAATGAGAAGGAGCTTTAGAAGTACTTGGGTGAGGGTGTGTGTGTCAGGGAAGAGAAGCAGTGATGAGAGAGCACATTGGTACAAGAAAGACTGGAAGACTGAGGAGTGATAGAGTCACAGAACAAAGGGATGATAGAAAATAGGGAGCAGGGTAAAAAGTAAAGATGGAGGGAAGAGGGCGAGACAGGGGGAAAGAGCTGGAGTGCCCCCAACAGGCCTGCTTGGATAAAACGCCAAATTCATGTATCATTAGAATGCATGGCAGGTGAAAATTGTAACATTAGTCAAAGATCACCTGAATGGTTTAAATTATTTATTAAAAAAAATGCATTGAATGAAATTAATGCTATTTATATTTTTCTGACAGACTTGTTTTCTCTTTGCAAAATATTTAGAGTTCCTCACATTTGTATGCAGCTAAGAAAACAATAGCAAAATAAGACACTGCATTAGATGTTCTCTGTGTAAAGGTGCAGAGTGTCACCTAGCAGCAAAATTTGTATGTAAAGATAGGAAATTCCACACCCCCAAGGTCAATCAGCACATCACATTCTGCTTGTGTTACCATGAGAACAAGAGGCTGTAGCAGTCTCATTTATATTCACAGACACACAGATGTACATTTGCAATTGCAATTAAATGCCATTTTGCCTTTGTAGGCAGAAAAACAGAAGCTGTGATTAGAAAGTCATTGCCATGTATCCGCAGTGAAATGTGATTTCATTTTAACTATCTGCGCTTTTCATAGATTTTTTTTTTTTATACAACCCTCAGAAAAACACATTTGAGTTGTCATGATAATATGCATTTTTTATCAACTCTGTTCATTTACACAGCAAAATGCAGACAGATTCAAATGGGAAGTGAGTGTCAAAATGCCTGGAGAGCTTTTTAAATAATTTTATAAGTGCACACAAGTTGAATCTCAGTAAATTGAAAGGAGGATCTATTTTTCACTGTGCAAGCTGTAAGTGCCCTCCAACTCTAGCATTTTATTTCTGTGAAGTTCGGCACAGTGGGGTTGGTCGATACAGTACAACTTAATGTTTGTATCACAGATTTAAAATATACACTTTTCGTTTATGGCAATGGGAAGAGCACCTGCCTCTGTGGGCGCTCCAGGATAGAGTAAAGAGCAACAAAAGTAGTATGAGGGCCCCCAGGAATAAAAAAAAAAAAAGAATTATTGAATGAACAAATGAGATAAAAGGGAAAAAAGTATTCCCGGTGGGAGCCTTCCCGGAATTTCCAGCAATATTTCTCTTAAACGTCTTCTGCTGCTGCTATGGAGATAAAAAGGAAAAAAAAAATAATGTTACAAACAACTTTTCAACCCTCAAGTCAGTGGAAAATATTTCAAAGACTCAGGTGTTTCATGACAAAACATGCTGAGGCTATCTATAAATGGTGTGGAGCAAATATTTGTACTTGGAGAGCTTCATGTGTGACTGTCAATTACGTCAATTAAGACCTGTTTTTTTTTTGTTTTTTTAGCAGAGTTGCACTTCCTGTTCATCAAATACCACATTAAAATATTTTCCAGCAAATAAGCTATTTTGACATAAAAAAATAGACTTTAATGTATGCTAAGATTAGATTTCAGAAAAAAAATCCACAATATTGAATGAGTATTTTCCAGGGTCCGTA
>NW_015150514.1:1091635-1094238 GCF_000732505.1 Cyprinodon variegatus
TTTTATTTAACTTTGTTTGTTATTTTCACAGCACCCTCACCCACCCTCCTTTTGTTTGTTTATTGCTTGCACCTCTTGTTATCAAATAAATAATAATTTTATAACAACTTACTGTACCGGTTTCTGCCTATATGTTTATGCCCCCACTTCCCTAGACATACAGGGGGCCGTAACAACAACTATTAACTGTAGAGAAGTAAGTAAGTCTATTAATTCAAAATAAGAGCCATTGCAGTGAAATAAAAGTAGTATAAAGTTGGTGAGTTAAGATTGCAAACTGTTTGAAAACTATCACATATGTATCCAATTTAGTAGTACATATGAAGATAGGGCAAATAAAATTAGTTTGAAATGTGAAGAGATCGGAATTGGGTCATTCAGACTGTTGTAAAAAAAAAAAAAAAAAAAAGTCAGATATGAGACGCATATGGTCAAAAAGATCATGTCTGGCTCACATTTCCCTACAGATTGAATTATTCCTAAGACTCTTCCGAACAGAATGTAGTGCAATTAAAGTCAATTAAAATTCAATTTAATTTAAAAATAGTTTACTGATGCCAATAAGAAACTAAATGTTGTTGTAACTCTTTGTTACGACAACAATGTTGTTTTTGTTTTTTTTTCCAAGGAGTTATTATAGATGTTTACATCTGTGATCAGAAAGCATCTTCTGGTCTGTTTTGCACCAGATCTGGAGAAGCCTTAACTAAAAAATACATGCCGAGGGTTAAAATATGACTAACTGTCTTAGTAAAATATTTTTTTTTGTTTAACAGGTTTCTTGGACTACAAACACTGTAGCCAAAGTTGTTTTCACCATAGCCCCACACAACATTGATCAATAAAACAATAATTGAGCATTTATGCTTACTGTAAAGAAGGACTTTTTTAGATTTTTTTTTTTACAAAACACTGTTGATTAACAAAGACATACTTTAGAAGACAAAACTTCATTTATAACACAAGCCTTGTACAAAATAACAAGAAATAGAGTTAATTGAGATAAGTTGTCATACATTTAGTGTATAAACTCCACTCAGAGTTTATACTTTTCTTTTTGTGCGTTTGTTGGTTTTCTCTAAATGCTCTGGTTTATTCCCACCTTCCAAAACATCCATGTTAGGTTAATTAGCTAATCTAAAGTTGCCCTTAGGTGTAAGAATGTTTTCATTGCTGATTGCCATGTGTGTGTTTCTGTTATCCCTGTGATAGAGTGGGACCAGTCCAAACTCTGCCTCTGGCTTAATGACTGCTGGGATAGGCTCCAACTCCCCTGCCACCCTGAACAGGATTAAGCAGGTGAACAAAGTGGATAGACTAGCCTTTAAACGAATGAATAAGAGCTAACTGACCTGTTTGACACAAGCATGAATTTCAATGATAATTTTGCAATGGACTTGTGTTATGAGGTGGATGATTTCTCTCCACCATCTTCACCAGACATTGAAAATGAGGGCAAAGAGAAGAAGTCTCTGGAGGGGGGGAAAGCTGTGTGGCTCAAAAGACACCTGAAGCGACTGGTGCAACCAAGACTCCAGACCAATCTAACCTTAGAAGGGAAACGTTTCTCAATGCTGTTAGTATTGGAATTAGAGTTTTAGATGATTGATCAATTTAGTCTTTTAGCTGATGATAGAGTTTATTTGTAGAGTCAATTCAATTCAGTTATATTACAAAGCACCATATGACAATCTGTTCCACCAAATGCACATTACAGAAACCACTTCAATCAAACTACACAGATTGGTTAAAGGTCTCCGATCTTTGAAAAACCCAGCTGACTGCATCAAGTCATGTACTTGCTACAACTGGAAGAGTACAGTATGTTGCAAAAGAAGACATTGCACTGGCATTGTGATTTTGACCGCAGCAATTCCTCATACCGAGGCTGCATCTGACAACCGAGGAAAGGAAAAATTTCCTTAAAAGAGGAAGATGAGCAGCGTCCTTCTGGGTCTGACTGGGGGTTTAAGATGATAGAAGCAGCCCCAAAAAAGAAACAAAGAAGCAGTGATCAAAAAAGTATTTCTATGTTACAGTGCCAGAGGCTCAGAACATTGGACCCAAAATTCAAGCAGACAGATCAGGTTGATTTAGAAACAAGCATTTATTTCAGTGAGAAACGTGCGGCTGCTAGTAGCTGGGGCAAGCTCACTGGATTCTCTGTAGAGACGGAAACTCTGGTCAGTGACTTCAGGAACTAAGACAGGGAATGATAATGAGCATGAATGTCAGCGACATGATAAAGTTCAGTCTGAGCCCAGAAGAAGGAGTGAAATTTTTAGGAGTGTTACTCCGTAGCTTACTACTCCAATTTTTTTTGCGTTGCCGTTCACATTTCCAAATATATATGCGACTTGTATGTGATCTACTGTGTGAAATGCATTCATTCAACGCAACTGTCCTGCAAATCGGATTTGGGTTATTCAAGGCCGCTGTGTGAACGTAGCCTATCACTTACAATGTTTTTTTCAAAATGGAACTCTTACAAATCAGCTCACGTAGTGAAAAGGGGTATGGTGGGGTATAAAGTTGAAGAGGTTTTTTTAGGCACAAATGGTTGTTATTTAGATGGACTATGATTTAAACAAAAGGTAGCTTCT
>NW_015150514.1:1094267-1098969 GCF_000732505.1 Cyprinodon variegatus
CAGGTCAAAAAAAACTAGACGACCCAAAAACCAACAGTGCTTCCGCTCTGAGTTTTTCACCCGTGCTCAAAAAAAGAAAACAAGAATGGGAGTGAAGCAGGAGCGGGAGTCATTCTGAATGGGAGCGGGATGGGAGTGGGAGTAATTTCACCAGGAGTGGGACGGGACAGGATTTAGATTTCTACTCTGGCCTGGGATCGGGATGGGACACAATTTTTTTCTGTGGGAGTGGGACGGGACAGGAGTGAAAATCCACTCCTGTGTCAGTCTCTAATCTACACTCACTGAATAAAGCTGGAGCAACAGTCTCACTGTGGCTTCCTCACCTCACATTGAAGTTCACCATTACCATGAACTGGGAAGGCCAAAAAGGAAGGAAGCTGTCCACATGGACAGGACGAGGGAAATACTGAGCTGTTTGGCCAAAAAAGGAGAATCTTTCTGATGTATTCACACTAAGTCGTCTGTTAAACAAGGTGGTGGCTGCATTATGGTGAGGATCTGAGTGACGGTTTGCAATGCAGATATAATGCGGAAGGAAAACACCATTGTGTTTCTGATCCAACCTGGTGTTCTAAAAGAACAATGACCCAATCACACAAAAATATATGGACTGGCCCCAACTTCAGCATCACATTAAAGCCATAAAACAAAACAAACCTATTCTACACATTCTGACAAGAGGGGTTTTCGCACCATAATATTTGCTGGCAGCTTGCTGATAGCTGCAAAAAACAGGGGTTAATGTACAAATTGCTCGGGGGCATGTAGTTCAAATTAGCGGAGCTGCTTGAATATATGAGCCGGTTTTATTTAACCACCATGCTGATTATTATGGACCCAAACCTTGTAATTAAGATTCACTGATATTTCATGTTGTATAATCATCATAGCCTTGAATGAGAGGATTTCAAATGCTTCATCAAAATCCTAAAACACAAGTGGCCTTTATGGCTTTGGGTGTTTGCAAACCTTTGATTTGTGACTAAAACCTGCAGTAAGTTTCCTCCGAGAAATGCTAAAGTAAACAAACTTGTCTTGCAGGATCTTTCCTTCATCAGTTCTGACATGCGGCTCTGATCAATCCACATTTTGCATGCTTTATCACACAGCAACAAGTATAAATAAAACACTTTATGCCACTACTGTAATGACCAAGCTGCAGCAGAAACACTGACTCTCAGCTGCTGTTGGTTTCAGGTCACATGAAAATAGTTTCATGTGAGCAGATTTCTTCAGGGTTCTTTCTGCATAAGCAAATACCAGACCTCTTTGATGTTAGTCCAAACTTCCTGGTTCCCAGAATGAAGAGCTGAATATGAAATTAAAATAACCCCTGAGAGATGATGCCTTAGGTCTGCTGCGCTGCAGGATGTCTAACAGTCCTGTATTACCAACCTTTTTACTGGCTGCTGAAAGGATCTGAGGCTGAATGATGTTGTTATTCATTCTGCTTAACAGTTTGGGTATTTAAACAGATTTCATGCTTTCCTGTTGAAATTGTTGCAGCAATGCTTCTGAATGACTTTTAGAAAAGCATACAGAGTGCCTGCTCAAATCCCCAGTCATGGGGGGTCATGGCAACCACAAAGCAAGCTGACTCTGCGGGCGAACAGACTGCATCATTATCATCATCATACAAAGCGTGCCAATCAAATGGCTGCAACTCAGTGTATTTTGACTTTTAGTTCAGAATGGTGACTGACAGTTATTCCTTTCTGGCTGATACAGAGCAAAACCTCACAGGGACATTTTAAAATGTCTGCTGCTTGGATTCAAGGCAGTTCGAAAGGCAAAATGGAGTCCAACCTGTTGCTAGCAGGATGGAGCCAATGAAGTGGCTGAGTGTGTGTTCATTCAACAATTTGTTAACAGATTGTCTGTCATTTTAACAAACCGCTCTGTGGAAAAGGTCTAAATCACATTAAATAGCATATTTTTCCATCTGTGCATCAGAAATGTGTCATCTTTTGATTTTCTTTCCTGGTGGAGCACTGCTATAAAAACCTTTTATAAACAATGTTGAGGGTAATTTAGAATATTACCATAAAACAAAGTGGAGCTTTAGCATTGATTAAAAAAAAAAACCTGAGCAGGGGAAAATCAAATATTTCATCACCTGCACCATTGAAATCAAACCTTTTGTTTTACTGGGTTGTTTAAAGAAAACTAAGTTAGTTATTGAACATCTGAAAAAAAAGTGTGGCATTGCTCTTTCTGTAAGAATAGGGGGAGTGTTGGCCTAGTTGTAAGAGCATCACGCTTGGGTCCTGGAGGTTCTGAGTTCAAGTTCCACTCTTTCCCAGAGACTGCCACTCTGGGTCCCTTAGCAAGACCCTTAAACCCACACTGCTTCCTGGACGCCACACAATGACGTCACACTTTTTCTGATGATCAAAACCCCATAAAGAATTAGGTGGCTGCAGACGCAGAATACATTAAGGCAGTTCCTTCTAGGTCTTTCTGAGGTAGTCCCATTTTTTTTTTTTTTTTTACAGTGTCCTGTCTGGCAATGTGGCAATAAGAATAATTGTCTTGATGTCAAAAAGAGCCCAACAGATTTTACTATCACAAGTGTAGCAGTATGGCAATTGCCATATTTCTCCACTTGTTTCATGCGTATAAATTGCTTTATTATAATTATGCAGGGAGTTTTACAGTTTATGTGGACACTGCAATGTAAATAGAACAGAACAAAAAACAGAAGAAGAAAAAAAAAGAGAAAAGATGAAAGAAAGAGGAGATAGAAAGGAGACAATGACAAAACATTTTCAGTTTGCTTCATCGCCTGCAACGAGATGCAAAAAGAACAGCACAACCGAAAGACATGGTACGAGACATACAATAAAGCAACACCTTGAAACTATCGCTGAAGTAGTATTATTTATTTTACTGAGGTAGTCCCATTTTAATGTGCATCTTCATATTACAAATATGCTTTTACTTTTTTAAGACAATCAAATATTGGACTTACCTTAGAAGAAGAGAGACATTTCTGATTTCATTTGATTTCCTTTTAAACAGACTATGTCTCACTGGTTCTATCGATATTCATTCACTCGTTTTCAGTGCTTTGCTTTTGTGGATAAACACCAGGATATAAATCAATGCTTCTCTAAAATGAATCAATGCCTCTTAATCCAGCTTCTACAGATGTAGGGGGCTTTTCTATCTTAACAGGAGCAGTCATTCGTAAAGAGATCGGTATCAAAGAACCCACTGCAGCATAAACTAATATAGGAAAGATCCCATCATGAGAGTGTGAGTAAACAGGATTATGCTATCGCTGAATAAAAAATTACTGAGTGAAAAGTTGGTGATCCACAGAGATAAAATATTCAGCAGCTCAAACACTTCTGCAAGTTATTAACCAAATATTCTGATGGTAAAAGTGGATGTGACTTTAAACAAACGGCTCAACATTCCTCTCTACATCTCCTGTGGTTGAAGTATTAATGTTAAAATGGAGTAGAAGGGCCCTTAGATGAGACCTAAATAATATCCACTTAACCAGCCGTCTGCCCAGTAAGAACAGTCCACTTGAGTAATTGATTCAGATAAAGAAAAGGTGTTCTGCAAACACTTCAGAGGTTTAATGAAGAGGATTAATGAGAAACGGTCACATGAAGTAGAGCTGCTAATGTAGAAGTTACATTCGATGGCCATAGATGATGGCCGAGGTGTGTAAAAAAAGATCATTCTCTGAGGTAGACCTTCATCACCTGAGTAAATCAAAGAAGCAACCAGCCCCGTCTTTCAGATGTTTATCTGATTATAGACTGACTGCATCCTGTTGCTTCACAATCAAAGCCCACTAGCGCTGAATGTTATGGTCTACAAATGAAAACAAACCAGAATCCATAACTATTAAGCATCTGTAAGGTGTTTTCAGATTCACTGGATTTATGCAGACACTAGGTTCTCATAGGTCCCTGGTGGCTTTGCCAGTGTGAAGACTTGGTCGTTTATTCCACAGCTAGCAAGACAACCATGAACCCCCAAACCAAACACCACAGAGTGCTGCCCAGGATGATTTGTTTAATCCCACTCCCACTGAAATTCAGAATGATATTGCGCTCGCCTGCTGCCTCATTGTTTGCAATCAATCCCACAGGCTTCCAGCGTTTTAACAGAACTCTGCTATTTCAGTGAAACATCAATGTTTCATTGCAGTACAAGAGAAGCAAAATAAATAAAATACATTCAGATGAGATATTTGTGCTTTAAATCACAGATTTTCCACTAAAACAACAAAGTGATCACAAACTCATATAATAGCTGCATAGCAACAATACATTTATTATCCTGTTCTTGACTCAGCTCCAAATCAATTTGTATTTTTCTGCCCAATGCTTCTCTTATTTGATATGGTCCAAATATGACTGAATGTGGTTATTTGACAATAAAAACAATGAAAGTGAAATTTAATCTGAATTTTTATTTATATATCACATATTAGGCTGTGTTATTTTACTGTAGGTAAGCTTCAGGTCTCCAGAAGCCTTAAAGGATTCAATGTGATTTAGTTTCATATAATCAAAATACATTACAGGAATAATCTCACAAGGTTTTTATCCAAAAAATGGACATCTACACTCACCGGCCACTTTATTAGGTACCCCATGCTAGTAACGGGTTGGACCCCCTTTTGCCTTCAGAACTGCCTCAATTCTTTGTGGCATAGATTCAACAAGGTGCTGGA
>NW_015150514.1:1099779-1107401 GCF_000732505.1 Cyprinodon variegatus
GCAAAATCGTTACACTTTTCTATTTTTCTTTCAAGATAGATTTAGTAAATGTTTGTGTGCTAATAACTTCAACTATACTTTAAAAAAACAGTGACTCAAAGGTTTCCAAGGTTACTGAAGGCATCTTGATAATTTCCTTGGACCTTACAATCTATTGAAAACCAGGAGCAGCTTGTTCCAGGCTCAATTTAAATTTAAACGGACGGATGTCCCTCCCAGCCATAAGAACAGGGTTAATGCTGAAGAGTTTGTTTCCTTGTCATATGGTAGAAAATCATGCTCACATCTGAATCAGTCAGAGCTCTGATGCATCTTTGATATTTAGTAAAAAAAGAAACATAATTAGTGCTTCAAAGGTTATAAATGTGCTGGTGAAAGTTGAATCCATGATGCAAATAAAACATTGGTGATTTTTTATATTTTTTTTGTCTAATTATTGGTTTTATTTTTCTTTATGTATAAGGAGTTAGGACTGAGATAGTGTGTGAAATTTGCTGGTGAATACATTATTCATAGGTCCAGCCTGAATGGCGCTAACATAAACCAGATCAAATCCTGGCTCTTCATTTAACCAATGAACACACGTGCCAGCTAATCTGGCTGATGACAGACAGACAGTCATGTTTCCTTTTTTGTGATGATAGAAAAGCTGTAACCATAGAGATGACCATGTTTCCTGTTCAAGGCTACAGGTTTCTTTTACTCTAAGAACCCTGAAGCAATTTAAGTCTGACTTTAACAAGGAGATTGTAATGATGTTTGGCTGCAATGGAATCAGGTGGGGTTATTTGATTTGTATCCACAGACAAACTGTTGAGTTTGGAAGTTTTTTCATCCTCAACACTCAAAGCATTTAAGTTCAGCTGATTTTCGAGAGCTAACCCACAACAAACAGAAATAAAAAAAAAACCATCAAGTTCATCTATGGAAATATTCAGTTTACTCAATCCAATCAGATGGAAGGATTCTAGTTAATTTAATTTATTAAAATCTGATCCTAGTTACAGAACAATGCAGTCCAGTTCAGTTCAAGGATAAAACGGACTGTATCACGTCACTGCATGTAGAAACAGCTATTAGACCAGATTATTATGGTCTATAATAGTACTAGGTTCTGATTGGTTTGCATTAAAATGTTTTTAGGATACCTTTAAAAAGGTTCTGGTCCAATGGCCTGGCTTTAACAAAAGACAGGAGACAGAACATGGGTGGTTTTATGGGTTTCCTTGCTGGTGCTGTGGCTAAAGCCGGTTACCTTAGCAACATGTCACATAGAGAGAATTATCTGCTCAGCTGCTTCTTGAGAAGAACTCAGTTTTAACATCCGTTCATTTCTGATAGTGGAAACTTGTCAAGAATCCTCACTTACGTAGTTTATTCCATGGCGTCATTAACTCTGCAGCAATCCTTTATACTGAACATCCATGTAGCGACAGTGGAGAAAAAGACTCAACTTCTACTACTGAGCAGAATCACAAAGGATGAATGTTAATTTGTTTTTTTTCTACATGTCAGGTTGAGTGCATTCCTCCCCCTACCTACTGGAACATTTGTAGGCCTCCTAGTATGAGCAGGGCTTGCCTCCTCCCCCATCCTATGCTCCCTGCTTATGAGAGGTGCCTGTGTCTGCTGGCATGCTGATGGTTCTCTAGGAGGCCTAGAACAGGCTGGGCCGAGTCCATTTTACACTATTCTACTCCCCAAAATAATTTCCAATAAAGTTTGAAGTTAGAGTGAAACCTTATGGCAACAGTCATAATGGTCTGTTTATAAAAGCGTATATGTTGAGCTATCATCTAGCTCTGGGACATCTATTCCCACAACTATATTGGCAAAACAGGAAACACACCAAAAAAAAAGGAATCATAAAAGCATAAACACCAAAAACGGAGATTAAGAAGTATTTTCTGTTTAATAAAAAAGTCTAATCATTAATGGCAGAAGTAGCTGCAGCTAACGGTAAAGACAAAAGATCTGAGTAAAATCTATGCCATGAATATCAGATCAGTTATTCAATAATTCAAAATATCTTAAAAGATTAATTTATTACAGTAAATCAGTTCATCACACAGATAACACACAGGCTGAAGGTTTGCAGCTTTTATTTCTTCTAGTTCTAACTCACTTCTTATTCTTTATAAGAAAAATACATCAGGCAAGTAAAACTTTTATTAGAGAAATGCAGACACAGTTTTAGAGGACTACCATCATCTTCATCAGGATCCATATCACAGTTTATTGAGTATGAGTTTTAAAGTTTTTTGCTAAATAGCAATGGGTCAAACTCTCTCATTACAGGTGGATTTGACTAGAACTTCCTTTATTTTTGAAAGTTGAAGGGGTCAGGTTTTTTTTTTTTTTTTGGTTGTTTGATAAAAGGTTCTTTAAAAAGATTCCAAGAAGCATTAAAAGAGGCTTTTCTTTACAGCTCTGCTTCTTGTGGTGAAGTTCGTGAGAATTGCTCATTAAACACTGGCTTTATTTGTGCTGCTGTTCTTTTAACAACTGAGAAAAGAAAGCCCGAGTGTGGAAAACTTCTGCTCCTGTCAGATGGTGTGTATAGTTGTTTTCTCTATAGATGAGGATCGATTTGCCTGTTTGGAAAAACAACTGAATCAGGTGGAAACTTTAACCCGTTGTCTTGATTTAGTGTAAAAAAGAAAAAAAAGGAAAGAATAAAAAAACACACATCATCTGGATTTATCCCATTTAAAAGAAATATGTTGGTGAATCCAAGCTAGTTTTCATTTTTTTCAGAGTAAAGTGTGAAACCAGCTCAACACCTGGATAGATGCCAAGATACAGACCTGGACAAAAAAAGCACAGCTCTCTGATTAAACCCAGCTTGTTTCTGGGGATGTTCTGTATCTACAGTATATAAGATGCCAATTAAAGCACAGAAACATACTGATCTGACATGGCTGACTGAACATCCCTGGTAGCGGTTCCTCTCAGGCAAAGGTGAGCACAGGAGTCACATTGCCTTTGTTTATTTGTATTTGTGATTATTAAAAAAAAACTATAACCATAGTGATGACCGTGTTTCCTTTTCAAGGCTACGGGTTTCTTTTTCGCTAAGATCCCTGGAGTAATTTCAATCGGTCTTTAACAAAGAGATTGTAATGATGTTTTGGCCACGGTGGAATCTGGCGGGATTATTTGTCGAATGGAGTTTTAGTGAATAATTGTAACCAGGTTAATTTTGCAGTAATAGCCTTCAGAATTAAAACCCAAACTTTTAATCACTAGAAGTACATTAACAATCTGTGCCATTCCTAATTCCCTCTTACACTCTCAGCCAAAACAGTCTCCTTGCCAAATTCCTAGCTCTTTGGAACACTGCAGTTACTTTCCTCTAAGCAACATTTTGGTCATCCATGTGAGCACGTTTACATCTTATTAAAACCAGGAGTTATTGATTGCTGAGGGTGGGCCTTTGTCCTTAATCAGCTCATGGCGCTAAAAGCAAACCTAAATGGGAAAATCTCAGCTTTCCCTACTTAACAAGGCCCATCCAAATACTGACCAATCACACAACTTTTCATTAACACCCTACGAGGGACAGAATTCAGGTCAGACGTGTTAAGAACAGGTTTGGAGAACCCTGAAGAACCCACGATTGTGCAAACGACTAAGAGCATGCTCAACGCTTCCTTTCTCAAATGGGTTGTGGTTTGATGACCTCATTCTCGTAATTTTTTTACTTTATTCTCATATTATTACAACTTTATAATGTTATGACATTATTGTCATAATGTTATGACTTTATTCTCATATTTAAAAAAGGAAAAAACCTCTAGCCTGGCCCTAATACTTCTTGGTAGATCATAGACCACAAGCAGATTGTAATTCAGAAATATTGCTGCATCAGAAATGTTTACTGAATCCTTCCCTGCATGTGTCTGAAGAGCATCAGTGAATCCTTTTTGTGTATCACCTTTGTCCTGTTGCAAATCTTTACTCTGCATTTATCTTTATGCAAACTCGTTCCGCTCCATGCAGGGATGTTTAATTGTTAATCATTAATTATTTATCATGAATTAAAACCACAGTTGTTAAAATTAAAGTCATTTTTATTTTATTGGCAGTTTATGGTCAAAGATGCACATGTTGCTTACTATGCTAGTACTTTGTTGTTGTTTTTTTAAGTTTCCTTACATATAAACAGAGTTAATAAAACAGCTTCACCTGCAGACGGTGGTGATGTTCCTTTCCTTTTCCGTGAGCTTGGTGTGACATCTTCCTCTTCCCTGTACTGTTTTGAGCCCTCACCAACTCACATCCTTTATCGGAGCAGCTGTGACGGCAGTAAAGTCTGAGGGTTTAGAGGTTAGGGTGGAGTTTAGATCTGGGCCTCGCCGTCTCTGGAATCTGAGCGACAAGCGGCTTTTGATGTCAGAAATGAAAGCCCTAATAAAACTGATATCTCACTGCCAGGAGGAGCGCTGCTTGTCTGCCTGCATTTAAACCAGAGCTGATGCAGCCATTGTTTATCTCTGGGTCTATTAATGTCTCCACAGCATTTTTCTGTTTTTGTGGAGAAAATCTACTCCACTGTTCCCCTCTGCTCTGTGCTGAAACTGATCCTGATTTCCCAGTCAGTTGACGTTTAATGTGACAAAAGATTATCATAAACTAATGTTGGCCTCTTTTGTTATTGCTTTTATCTACATTTATTCTGTCATATTTAGTCATTTGTGACAGAAAGTTGTGTTATTTTTCTCTTATGCACGTTTCATAAAGGATTATCTTCTATCCGTCACCCTCTTCCTCCTCTTCTCATCTACTTTTTTTTATCTCCTCTCCCTTCTACCTCTCGACTCTCCCTTCCTCTCCCTCTTCCTCTCTGTAGCCTGTAATGATCTGGCGGCCTCGGGCAGAGACAGGAAGCCCAATGCTTTTGTCCAGGTGGCTGTCATAGATCCCCAGAGGCAGCAGCTCGTCTTCCACGCCTGCACAGAGATAGTGGAGGTAAGGCGTTCTCTATAGCTGTCTGTGGCCTTTTGATGTATGTTGCTTTTCCTTACTCTGTCGTACAACCTCCTATTTTGGCATCTGTCTCACTGATGTCTTTAAAGTATTCATGCCACTAACTTTTCCTCATTTTCTGTAAATGTAGTAAGAAAGATCAGTGAATATAGAGCCTAATTTTCAGCCAAAAGAAGACATAATTTTAAATGCTATGGATTCTTGGATCTATCACTCTGTTGTACTTTTGGCTGCACAGCTTGACTTCATCTGCAGCTCCTGATCAGCTGTCTATCCAGATTGGCCCGAATGGAATTTAAATAAATCAGCTATGATACTGCCACCACCATGCTTCACTGTATTATGATGTGTGCAGGATAAGTTATTGGTTATTATACTTTATTGGGAAGACAAGTGGTCTGTCCGTCTGAAAGCTGTGGCTTTGGTCTCAGCCAAGTTGCTCATAAATCTGCATATCAGACTATGGATTTGTAGACGTTAGCGAATGTGATAAACAGATTGCTTTTCTAGGTTATTTACAGCTATGTAACTGATCCTAATTACCCTGATGTTGATTTGTAGGTATGAGATTTAAAGGGGTAAATACAGGACAAAACAACCCTATACTGAGTCACCAAATTAGCCCATTTAGCCAGCCTCTTATAGCTACGGGTGGCACTGGTTTTAGCCAGGGCAACTGTATGCCGCACTTTTCAGACCATTTCTGAAATGTTTATCATCATGACATACCCCCTATCTGTACTCTGTTTGTTCTGCCACATAATATCTGAATAAAAGATGTAAAGGTTCTGATTGGACCTGGACCGGGTGGAATTACCTCTTCAAAGCTCCCTGCATGTGGGTTTGACCAGGGCACTTTCCTCCACCGGTGTCATGCTGCTGCTAAGGCAAATGCCACACGTTTCCTTCAGACAGCAGCAGCTGCCCCCGTCCCACTGTGGAGAACACCCCCCCCCCCACTCACCACTCACACACAGACATGTGTGTGCTCCAGTTCTTGGTCCTCCTCTCTCACATGGGGCAAAGTTTCCAGACGTATGAAAGGGAGACACTATGTTCCTCCTAATTGAGTAAAGCTTAATGATACGGACCTTTTCCTTCAGAGGCCGATTTTAGCTGCCTTTCCTATTTGCTGAGGGAGCAGCAGCGTATGTGTTTTTGTTAATGCGTGTGTGGAACACAGGATGTGGTGGGATACTGTATGCTGCCTCAGACTGCTCCGCACACATTGAATGCCACTGGAGTTCTCATTTCATGGCTGCAATGTTCTGGATGTGGAGCAGGACTTGAGAATATGGACTGCCTTCGACTTCACAAAAAAAGGGTATGTGATCACTCTGCTTTGTTGCCAGAAGAGCCCTGGAAATGAACCTTCCAGTGTAAAACTTCTCCCTCAAGCGTATCCCACTTTATCAAACGCTGTAAACGGAAAAGCTGATATTGCAGCATGAAAATGTTCTTTCTTTTAAGAATTTAAGAAGAACATTTTATAGTAAATCTTCAATTTTTAAAGTGTTTTCAGCTAAAAGTAACTTTCTTTGGGGTGTAATTTACTGTTTAAAGCAGTCAGAGAAGACGCTGTGTGTCTGAAAGGGTTTGTGTTTCTGGGTTGATCCGCTGTAGCCCCGCTGCCACTTGTCTTCCTCCTGTTGTCACATTCCCAGGAGGCCGACTCTCAGCAGCTGCTGGCGGCTTTGCCGGATACTTGAGTGCGCCGCTGCAGGAAAAGCTTCAGTATCAGTCACACTCATGTGATTGGCATATTATTGGGAATCTGCGTCCTCTGTTTTATTAAGATTTGATTTAGAAGATAAATAATGGAAGATGCCAGCTGTCCCATCTCATTCACGAATGCTGAGACTGAGTTGGAAGGAAACTAACAGAACATTTTGATTAGTTTTCGTTTGAAGATGGCAGCTTTTTTTTGTAAAGTTAGTAAAACTACTATGTTTTATTCTAGAAATGTTATGTCCCCTGGCTTGGTCTCGGGTTTTAAGGGATGAACATATAATTAGACAGTTGAGCAGAAGACAAAATGGCATTTGAGATGTCTTTTTCCTGTCCTATTTTGAGTTCTTCTCTACAAAAACTGATTCAGGCTTCAGTGAAAGTCCAGGAAACATAAACAAAATAATGATAAAATAAAAATAAAACATAAACGTACCTAATAAAAAAAAACATAATATAAAATTGGACAAGATAACCTACCTAACATGCACATAAACAGGCAAATCTGGGGTTAAGCTAAAAGGTAGCTCTCCACATCAAAGCAGTCTGACCAAGTTTACAGTACAAGAGGCTGTTCAGCAAGCATGGCTCTATGACAGTCAAGTGGCTAAGGTGAATTAAATAATAGTCTGCAGGTTGCTGATTGGCTTAACCCCTAGAACCCTACAGACCCACCGGTTGCTGCTACGTGATCTCGTAATTTTAACAAACCCCCAGTATTGATGTAAAAAACACATTTGGCACAGTTTGGTGACATTTTTGGATAAATGTGCCAAAATGGCCTCTCCGCCTAAGAAATTTCTCACTAATACATTCTAAAATAAATATGATTCATCTGATTGAGTCCAAATTTGGTATACACTCACCGGCCACTTTATTAGGTACACCTGTCCAACTGCTCGTTA
>NW_015150514.1:1107491-1116005 GCF_000732505.1 Cyprinodon variegatus
CAGAAAACCATTCTATGACATCTTACCTTTACAGAGGTACCAAAAGTTTCTTCTTAAATCTAATAGCTGTGAGGCTATAAGTGATTTACTTTTGTGTGTTTTTGTTAGGCAGAAATTTATTTATACCCCCTTAGGGTGTAAGAGGTTAAGACCGAGAATGCAACTTCCAATCTTGTAGGCACAGCCTAGAACAGATCAAGGTGTTACTTTAATGTAGAACAAAAAATTCCACATTGGGAAGTGAGGTACATGGGATGATTACACAATAACTTTTCATCCTATTTTATTTCAAAGCAGGCAAAAGCTTGTGCATTTTTTAAATTCAATCAAACGGGAGAAAACTCAGTGTGGAAATTCTTCTAAAAGCTTTCACTTTTTAGGGAATTGCATCAGTTTTTATCATGAATTTGGTGCACGTGCAGGGGTCCTCCACCTTTCATAGCATTCACAGTGAAGCAAGTCTACGGCTGTCCCTCACAGAAGCATTCAGATGGTAATGCTTACAGGTCTAGACTACAAGTATAAAATGCTATTGTCAGTTTTATTCTATTTTTTCTCTGTTGGTCCTATTTGATTGTTAAAGAGGATTATAAACAAGTTCATGCATTAACAAAAAAAAAAAAACACCTGAAGGTAGGATAAAAGAGCTCTTCTGGTGTCTCAGTAAAACCAGCTTTAAATTCTAGTGGTTTGATATAATCTGAGCTAGAGGGAGCATGAATGTATTGAATAGAATGGGCCCCAGAATGGAGCCTTGGGATGCAACAGGTGAATTTAGTAGCTCTGATTCAAAGTTTTTTTTTATTGTCTATGTTTGCATACACATAAGTAAAGAGTGATCGGGAGCTGATCACCCTGAAAATGTGTCATGCCTGCCAGAATATTCTCATCTGATTCTGCAGGATCAGAATTAATTTGTCATCCAACTGAGAGTCACATGTAAACACTTCTGACAATTGCGTTAACCTGAATTGTGTAAACTGACCTTAATGCGCATGTGCATCCAACGCTAACATAACATCTCTTGCCACCTCACTTTGATAAGCTAGATACTGTCAGACAATTCAGATTGCAAGTTTATATATTATGACAATTTTAAGCAACTTTTGCATCAGAGCCACAAAAATCACGTGTTGTTCCTCTTAAGGCTCCTTCTAGTGAATATATACATTCCCCCAGGTCAAATCACTTGGATTCAAATGTATTTATTGACAAAGATTCATTCATATCTATGTTAAACATATTTCAGTTAAAAACTTAACTAAGCTAATGAAACTAAAATTAAATACCTTCTACTACAGTATATGTACAAAGAAAAAAAAGGCAAATGAAAATGGTTCAAAATCATCATCTTCCTCTTATTCAAAACCGGGTCTTTAGGGCCGCAGTCTCAGCAGAGACTCGCAGATTTCCTTCTACACAGATTCCTCCTCCAGCTCTGCTGGCAAAGGCCTGAGGCACTCCTAGTCTAGCTAAGAGACTTAGTCCCTCTGTGGTATCCTGGGTTATCCCCTGGGCCTCCTCATGGTGGGATGTGTCTGGAACACCTCCTAAGGAAGGCGTCCAGGGAGCATTAAAACAAGATGTTTGATCCTAACCAACTGATTGCTGTGGATGTGAAGGAGAAGCGGCTCTACTCCGAGCTCCTCCCAAATGGATGAGTTTCTCACCCTATTTCTGAGGGAGAGCCAAGCCATCCTGCAGACAAAGTTAATTTCAGACGCTTTTATCCAGGATATCGTTCTTTAGCTCATGATCCAGATTTCATGATCATAGGTGACGAAAGGGATGTAGACGGACCAGAAAATCAAAGCTTTGCCTTTTAACTCAGCTCTTTTCTCATCCTAACAGACTGATGCCGACTAGTGCATCTCTATTATAGCAGCATCATCAACGATTCATCCTAAGGATGATCTATCTCTGGCTAAGTTCTCCCCTCACTTGTAAAAAAGAACCCCAAAAAAGAACTCTTCCCCTTAAGGCAGGAAATATCCTCCAACATGGGGCAAGCCACAGTTTTCTGGTCCAGAACCATGGCGTAGGACTACCAGAATCCCACCCAGGCTTCTTCACACTTGACTGCAAACTGCTTCAGTGCATGCTTAAGGTGTTAGCATGAGGGAGTCAGAAGAACCACATCATCCACACAAACCAGGGTCCCAATCTGCTGGTCCCCTTATTCGACCCCCTCCAGCCATTGGGAACACCCATAAAGGTCCTGAAAAAGACCGATGACAGAGGGCAGCCCTGTCAAAGTCCAACATACACCAGAACAGGTCAGACTTAGTGCCAGCAATGTAGAACAAACTCCTGCTCTGCTTGCACAGAGCCCAGATGCCTCATAGGAAAGAGCCGGCGAATCTGTACTCCTGGAGCACTCCTCACAGGAGACTTGGTTGAATGAAGTTCACAAAACACATGTGGACTATTTGGGCAAACCTCCACAAATTCTTCCGCTTTCCGTCAGCCGGTGTAGAGTTGGTCCACTGTTCCACACTGCTTTTCCTGAAGCCATGGTTCTACTATCAGCCAAACATTTGAACACCTTGGCCATTACGCACTTTGGCCTGCACAGTCTGTTTGGATGATTGGTTATTATACTTTATTGGGAAAACAAGTGGTCTGTCCGTCTGAAAGCTGTGGCTTTGGTCTCAGCCAAGTTGCTCATAAATCTGCATATCAGATTTTGGATTTGTTGACGTTAGCCATCCAAGTCTGTCCTCTTAAAGGGTATCCAGCTCACCACTAAGTCATGATCGGAAAACAACTCCGCCCCTCTTTTCACCTGAGTGTCCAATACTTGCAGCAGAAGGTATCAAGATACGACTACAAAGTCATTCAGTGACCTCTGGTGTAGGGTGTAGTGGTACCAGGTGCACTGATGGACATCGTTATGGTTGATTACGGTGTTAATTGTGGATAATTCATGACTTGGACAGAAGTCCAATAATAAAACACCATTCGACTTCAGAGCTGGAGGTATGTTCCCTTTTGATCACTCCCCTCCATGTGTCACTGGGGTACCAGTGCCCAGATAATCACAGAAGTTATGTTTTCAGGGGCTTAAATAACCCTAGTCGGGTCACCAAATGCAAACAGGCTCTGGATGATGGGTCAGTAACAGAGTGGTAAAAAAAAAAAAAAAAAAACGCATGACCACAAAAGAATTAAGGCAAATTACGTTGCCCGGTCAGGCAAACCCGGAACACAATCCTGGAGCCAGACTTGGAGTTAGAAGTTTGTTAGCGACTGCCTAGTGTTTGAGTTCTTCAGCGTGGGACCCAGCCGGGCCCAGCCTGTTTTTTGATGTTTCCAGTTCTATTGTCTATTAAGTTATCTTTTTTCCCCTATGTTTTTTTAATCCGTTTCTTGTGCTGCTGCTGCATATGCATGGTCCTGATTGTGCTGCAGTAGTCCAAAATTTTATTTGTTGGGTTAGCTTCTCCAAATGATCTTCACAGCCACCTCTCAATCCCACACTGCCAGCAACAGGAAACACGTTGTTATTCTGTGCATTAGTAAGATGGCAGAATGCCATGGCATTTCACAACTGGATGACTGACCTTATGTATAATCCAATATAACATTCTAATAATAATACTAATAATAATAAAAATAACAATAATAATAATAATAAAAAAACACTGGTAATACATATCTAAATGCGATTTCAGGCAGTAAAAAAGAAAAATTGTTACACAATATCCCTTTAAAGGCCCCGTTAGTCCCATTATAGGAATGAAATTTAATGAGTGGATCAGAAAACACACAATAGTTAATTACATATTAGTATTTAAACTCTTAATGAAATAAAATTCTCATCACCTTATAAAAAATGCAGTAGGTTTATTTAACTTTGAGCAGAATTGAGTGTAGATCTAAAGCCTGCAGTCAAATCTCCCCATTGCTGCCCAGTCTATGTCCATTGAAAGAGAACAAAACCATGATTACAATGAATATGATTTTCCGTCTGATCCAATGTAAAGTTTTGTTGTATGAAGATGTGGTGTTTAGCACTCATTAAATACTTCACTGGGAGAGTGTAGTGGTTAGAGCAGTGCGCTTGTGCTCTGAGAAGGTTGCAAGTATCCGGTTCAGTTCCTCAATCCTCTACTCTGGGTTTTGAAGCAAGACCCTTAAGCCCATTCTGCTCTCCGGGTGCTGCCAATGGCAGCCCACTGGTCCCCAAAGGGATGCGTTAAATGCAGAGAGCCAATTTCCCTATTGTAGGACAAAAAAGGGATTTACATTACAATACTAAATTCAGTTCAGTTTATACTAATATTCATTACTATAAACTTAACACTTTTATAGTTGAACTAAATAAAATTAATAAAACAAACATAATATCCATTTGAATTAACTTACAGGTATTTATATCCTCAATTATTACTTTTTGGCAAGTCTCTGATGAGGGGTATGAAGAATTAAAACTTATTTATACCTTTTCTCCCTGTTATTGCACATGAGGTAAATTACAACCTTCGGTTTCATGTTTGATTTCCAAGCAACTGATCAAAACTCCCTAAAAAATTAAAGAAATTCTAAATAAATAATTCATACTCCCATACAGTACACATCTGTAGGGTTCAGCAGAAGTGCAGAGGACCAAGCAACCAAAGTGCACATATTGTTTACACATACAGTTCTGAGAAATCACGTCATTCAGTACCCAACATCATGGTACAATGGTTGAAAATAGTTCATTTTAAAAAAGACTGATATTTGGACTCTGATTCAGCTCTCTTTGGAGTTTGTTCCACCCCTTCACACCACTGACTGAGATACACATTCTCTTCACGGTGACCCGAACCTTCAAGGTTCTGATATAGAGGCTTTCCCTGTAATCATAGCCCCCCGCTATCAACGAACAGTGTCTGAATATTATCCAGTGGTCTATTTCTAGCATTATACTCCAGCTGAGCTGCTTGGAATTTAACCAAATCTGGGAGTTTGAGGAGGCAAAAATAAATAAATCAGTTTGATCGTGATAATCAACCTTATGAGCAACTCTTTGCCATTGTTCAAAATTATATCTGTGGCACTACCTCTGAATCAAGTCAGACCCAAACTCATACTCTCTTTTTTCCTTTTTTATATTAAATGATTTTTCACAACTTGTAAAGCAAATGAAAACGGCAGACAAACAAAACATTATTGACGAAATCTGTGGGTAAAATATAGAGACATCAGGGGCAGACACTTTTTAAAGTTTGTCGTTATTGTAATGAAATATTCAGATGTTACCAAATCACATTTTTTCTTTGTAAAGAAGTTTGCAAATTCATAGCAGCTCCTGGTAGAGTGAAGCTTAAATGCTACAAACAGGACATGTCTAAAAGTAATTACCTCTCAGTAATTCCAGTTACGGTGTAAAGCTACCCACTGTCAGCCTGTTTGTTTTAGAAGAGTTTCTGCTTCAAGAGACCTCATCAAATCAGTGGGTCTTTAACAGGACATAATCAAACCATTACAACATGGTTTGTTTCAGTAGAGACTCATTTAAGGACACAAGATTAGAGGACCAGTGTTGGACACAGCTTAATATGTCCTTAGATTCATAGAAACATGCATGTCTTAGTGTGGATAATGCCCTTTATTCAGCTGTGACTAATATGTAAAGGATCAGTAATATGTCACAGAAATCTTCTTTATGTTTCTCAAATGTGAATGAGTTATTACTCCCTGTTTAGTCCATCTGACACCAAAGAAATGGCAGCATGTTTTTTTTGCCAAACCCTAATACGTCTCGACTGGAAAATCCAACTCCTACAATGTGGGCAATGGGTCCAGGAATGCTGGAACTTGATGAGGATTTGACGTCAAGCAGAGACAGCCAATGAAAAATCTTTGATGTAATGCAAGTTAAGTCAAGCAGAGATCCATGAGCTGAAAGTCCTGTCTGTGTGTTTGTATATACAACCACGAATGAAGCAGGGGGGAAAAAAACCAGAGAAGGGAGACTCAGTAGCTTTACTTCTTCCTCTAATCATACCCAAGCACACACACCCTGTTAATGGCCTTAAATTGGTTGTCCCTCTGCGGATAGCAGTCTGGATGGACAAAAAGACCAGAGAGAGGCAGCTGACTCCCATAGCATATGCTCACCACTCGTATGACAGGCTGGTCTACTTCCCGGTTAAATGGAGACAGGCTTACCACTTTAGCTCATCTCAGCCCATCAGCCGCACTAAGAAGGTTCAGTCACCACTGAGGCTGCCAAGCATGCTGGTAAGTCTGAATGAGGCCTATTCAGTGTGCCAGTGAGAGCAGCAAATGTGTGTGTACCTGCACTTCCTCTGGTGTAACAGCCCAGTCTGTCTTTTCTCCAGTGTTTGTGCTGATAATACCCTGATTCCAGCTCAAAGCCGTGCGTTGGTTACACTGAGTCTGTACTGCTGAGCTGAATCTGGCTGTGTGATGTTAGAGCTCATAAACCACATGAGTTCATGTTTGGATGAGAAAAATGGCATCAAGGAAACTATTAGCACTTCTAGAGACGCTGAAATTAGTTTCCCTCTCCAACAGGTCATGGAGAATTCCTGAGTTATCGGTTTGCTCTGTGCTGCTGTGAGTTTTCTACAAATGTGCAGAGGTGTTCATAACTAAATACTGTGCTGCTGTGGAAAAAAGTTTCTTCTCTCACTGCTGGTAAACTGATAAATTATCGTTTCTGGCTATGCCGTTAATACATGACAGAGAAAACTTAACATTAGGTATTTTTACCAGCCAGAAGATAAACTCAAGTGGAATATTCCTGATTAAAACTTCAGGGGGCTGGGGGGAAAAAGAAAAGCAAGGTGTGAACCCCCAAACCTTGCCCAAGAAGACACACGCAGATCAGGGACCATGACTAGGGCCCTAACTGATACAGTCTAATTATTAGAGACTTAAGGAAAATGCCCAAACCGGTGTTGTTTTCGTCAATGATGACGATCACCAAATAATTTAGTTTACGGTCCTTTTTTTCATGACGATAATGAAACTGAAGAGCTAAACGTGGATCTTTGATGACTAAAGCATTACTAGTCATTGGTTTGAGGTTTTGTCAATGTGACGAGACTAAATAAATATTAGCAGATGGTCAGTCAGATGCTTAAAATGCATCGTGGTGCTGTAATCTGCTAAGCAGTATCAGCCGTGCTGCTGCATCCTGTTTGGTCATGCAGCCCACCTGGATTGCAGTGGTGCTCATTTTGCATGACTACAGACGGATCATGGCAGCAGCGGAGAAAATAACTCAGAATTGTCCGGTACTGCGCCCTGAATTCTTACAAATTCTGCTCTTCCAGTGGTGCTTGTGCAGAAATCCGTCTTTGCCCGCATAGCTCCAACTGCACTTAAGCTCCACACTGATGGTTCACTCTCAGCAATCTTGGTGTTCCTGCTTTTGCTACTTGATAAACTATATTTTGTTGATCATCCTCTGCCAAGCTTAAAAAATCCCTTTGTCTAGCTTTCAATATTTTATTTCTTCCAGCTCACAAGAGGTGATCCTAAAAATTTCTACAAAAATTTCTACCAAAAGGAATCCTTAAATTATATCCAAAGCAAATATTTCATGCATACTGTTTGTTTTTGGATAGAGAGCCAAGTAAATAGTTCTCATAGTTCTCGTTTCTATTTAAATATGATATACATTTTTCCTTTTATTGTCATTAAAACATTTTCAAAGTATATATATATAACTTCAAAATGAAATCGACACATCGACTTAAAGGATTTGAGCTATCTTGGGAAAAATCTTCTACTAAATGAGGAACGTAAGAAATAGTTTTTGATACAGATCTTTTCAGCAGGACCTGAATGTACCTGCATGTTTCTGAAGTTCTGTTTAATTTGGCTAAATAAAGCCTTCACTGCACATACAGTATATCTTGACGGCATCAAGTAATTTCCATTTCTTAAAGGGTAAAATATGAGATTTTGTTGTTTAGGATCGTGCCTTAATTTACCAAATTAATTTGAACTCTTTTATTTTTGAAAAAGTGAACTATGAATGTGAGCTAGTTTTCATCTGTGTGAAGTGAACTTCACAATAAAATACAAAGCAGTTGTCAAATGCATTTCAAAACGTAAAACACTGACCGAGTCCCAAGCTAGACCTAAATGCCATTGGGATATTGTTTCTGAAAATAAGGACACTTGGGGAGGGTCACTGGACCGCAGCGGTCATTGAAACGAGCCATCATCTCCGGGGCTGGTCCGGAGCCAGCTGGTCCGGAGCCAGACGGGGACGGAGCGACCGAACCTGACCCGGTGACAGTAGCTGTGACAGTAGTCCCCCGCTGGGTCGACCAAAATCCCAGACGATTTTGAAATTCCCACCGGACATTTTTTTAGGTTTGGAAAATAGGACATGTGTGGGAAAAAGTGGACGTCTGGTCACTCTATTGTGGCATGAAGCTAATCATGCTAGAAAATCATCCAACTTCCCCAACAATGAGTTCAGGATTCCCGCGGGTCATTAAAAAGTCTTAAAAAGCATTGAATTCTTCAAAATAAAACTAAGGC
>NW_015150514.1:1118745-1125782 GCF_000732505.1 Cyprinodon variegatus
TATATATATATATAGCAACATAATTATAAATGTTACAAGAATTAAAGGGGTAGGAGTAAATAAGTTTTACTTCTTCCTACTCCTTTTCGCACATGTAATAGAGGTATATTAACTCAGGAAAGAAAGGTACCTTGTTTGTTGTTTCTCTCCCCAATGATTTTAATCATTGTTTTATTGTTTTTTTTTTTTTCTCTCTCTCTTGCATGTTCGAAATAAAGCCTCAGTGAGAGTACAAAGAGTAGAGGGGAGAACAGTTTTGAGAAAAAAAAGCTATTTCTGTTCTCACTGCTATGACAATGCAGTGAGAGAGGTGTCTAGCAGCTTCACCGCTCTTTTACTGCACTATTTTCATAAGTATTCTATGTAAATCCTCCACAAATGCACCATTAGACTGAATCTGCAGGTTGGTCAGTCGTTGAAAACAGTTTTTTGTGAGATTAAAAGGTAATACACTGTCACAGATGTGACATACTTAGACAAGTTTTAAGTTACATAGGTAACAATGTTAGTTATGAAACTTTAAAAAAGGTTTTAATGAGAAAATGTTTTTGAGAAGAACTACTGTTTCCTCAGATTTTTTTGTCAACTCTTATTTTTCACAAAAAATGCAGATTTGAAATCGTCAACATTTTTCTGTTTTCCAGATTGAGGTTGGCAGATATATTTTTTTTCAAGCTCTGTTGCAGAGATCACATTCTCTTCAGTTCTTGGGGTGGACTTTCCTCTGCAACAAGCAGCGACAATGCATTTCTATTTGTCTGCATCAACGTTAATAGCAACATTTTGCTGGTCAAGAGCTGAAAAGCAAGAGAATGCAATCTGAACAACTCAATCTGAAAATCTTTTGATTGAAAATTGTTTTTAAGAATAGTTTTTGTTTTATTTCCAAGAAACATTTTCCTTGCTTTCAATGATGAAATGAAATGAAGGTTCTCTGAAATGAGACAAAATGTTTGTTTATATTGTGTGGTACCATTAAAATATACAAGAAACCTGTTTAAACTTACAGTAGCAGCCATTCTGACTCCACCTGAATTGCAGGGTCTGACTAGGAGAAAACACTTCTCTTTAGATTTTACTGTCCACAAATTATTAGATGTTTAAAAAGGAATTGAAGGGGACAGCCAAGGACCCATCAAGGAAGGTGGGGAAATTTTGAATGGCTACTACTGTAATAGAAAGATGAATGGAGTAGAAGATCAATAGACGGATCGGAGTGGCTTCCATTGCCTTATAATGCAGATGCTTCACCCGTCTGTCGTGGCTCTGATTTACCGCATCGTCTATGTTCCTACCCTCACCTATGGTCATGAACAAGATCCTGGATACAGGCGGCTAAAATTAGCTTCCTCTGCATGGTGGCTGGGCTCTCCCTTAGAGATGGGGTGAGGACCTCAGTCATCAGGGAGAGGCTCCGATTAGAACTGCTGTCCTCCACATCTGGAGGAGTCAGCTGAGGAGCATCGGACCTCTATGCCTGCTGCCCCCTGGACCCCTCCCTCTGAAGCAGGCACTTCCCACCAAAAGGATGAAAAGGGGACGACCCAGGAAACCATGGAGGGACTTTGTCTCTCTGCTGGCCTGCAGCTCCTCAGGATTCCACCAGCACAGCTGGAGGAGGTGTGGAGGAAAGTCTGAGACTGCTACCCTAAAGACCTGGTCTTAAATAAGAGAAAGGCAATGAGCACAAGTAGAAGGAAAGAGTATTGCAGCTAAATGTTAGGCATAAGATATATATTTTTTAAATCATATTCCTCTATTTAATTAGGATATTAATCTAATCGGGAATCAAAGTTGATCTTCTGTCAGTATACATAGCCTATTGCAAAGGCTTACCACTGTAGTTACACCATATAATATCTATTCATATAATTTCTATTTCCCCACTGAATTGAGGGAGCTTTTTAATCACACATTCATGCGGTGATTAATAAAGTTTTTCTTCTTTATGAACACGTGTACAGCTAAACAGATGAACACGTAAACACATGTAAACTGCGTCACCTTTTTTTCCTCTCCCACAGGCTAACAAAGACCCGCTCTTTCTGACGGGGGTGACCTTCCCTTCAGAGTATCCTGACAGCCGAGATTCACTGGTCAAACTAACTGTGTATGACGCAAAAAACAAGAGCCAGGAGTCGGTGAGTAAACACTGATTAATCTCAGTATGGATGCACTCTTTGTTTGGCAGTTGATCATCAAATGAAATGCGTTCTAAGTTAGCTTCAAAGCTGTCTTAATTCAGTTTTCAGTGATACTAATACGATAAAGAATCTTTAAAGATTAAAGATGAGGTAAAGATTGTGATAACTTTCAAAAAGCTTTACGAAATATGGGTACAGCAGGTTGCAGGAAAAGTGTTGTTGCTTGGTGCAAAAACAACAAAGACATTCTGGATGTTTCAAGACTTTTGAAATAAACTAAACTTTGAAACCTCAGTATCTTTTAATCTGTCCTTCGGATTTGTAGATTGTGCTGTTATCTAATCTGTGATCATTTCTTTCTGGCACTAACCTCTACCTGAGAAGGTTAATCAGGTAGAGGTTCTAACCTTAGTAGTGGAAAAATCCCCAGAGGCTGGTATGTTTCAAGCAGCTGCTGCTGGGGATTCCCAGTGACAGCTCACCGTCTGTATATGGGAGTCTTTGTGGCTCGGAAGGCGAAATAATTTAAGGAAGAATCTTATTCTTGATTAACTGACTGGCCACACAGACCGTGTTTTAAGGTGGACTTTCTCACTTAAAAACATATTAAAACTATTTTTGACCAACTTATCACAGCAAATATAGCAAAGCCACTCTCTGCCATTGAACAAAGGAGCAGCACAAGCATCAGATGCATCTGTACACACTTTATTGCACACGTCTGATTTTCATGTGGTCGAGCATCAAAGATGAAGCAGCAGATGCTTCTTGCTGCTTAAACTGCATATGGTATGAATGTAGCATTAGTGTGGGTGTGGTTTCCATCAAACCAAGATTTTAACAGCTTTTTTTAGACTCTCAAACATATGGGTCTTATGACTAGGAAGAGTTCATCATGGTTGGGCTGTCTGTCAGACAAAGTGCTGGGCCAATGTGGGGGCAGACCACACAGCTGAGCGGTAATTCCCTTCTTTTTGATATTAACCACCAGTACACAAATAAAAAGAAGCTGCTTTGCTTGTTACTACACTAATTTACCTTCAGGTCCCACTTGAGATTCCATTTTATTTCCTAGTATGAAACGGTTCTTGACTTTTCACATAAATTTTCCTCCATGACCGCCTGAAGTCCCTATCCACATAAAACTTTTAGAATATGAATAATAAATTGACTTTATGTTAATAACAATGTGCTCATTCTATAACTATTTACAATTATTTCGATAGAACTCTAGTGCTCTGTCCATAGAAGTTGAGTTTATTCAGGGCTTCTGAAATATTCAGGGGACTCTCCATGGGATCGTCAATGGATCAGTTCATTTATTAGTGGAGGGATCGGTCAGTGGATCCGTTCATTTATTTATAGAGGAATTGGTCAGTTTATCTATAATTTATTTCTTTAGGAATCATCAGTGGATTGGTTCATTTATTAGTGCAGTGATAAGTCGATTGTTAAGTTCTTCTATTAGTGCAGTGATTGGTCCATGGATGGGTTCATTTATTAGTACAGGGATCGGTAAACGAATTGGTTTATTTACTAGCGGAGGGATCGGTCAGTGGATCGGTTAATTTATTAGAAAAGGGAACGGTCAATGGATCAGTTCATTTATAAGTGCAAGAATCAGACAATGCATGTGCAATGCGATCAGTCAGTGGATTGGTTCATCTATTAGTCCAGCGATCGGTCAGTGGATCGACTTAACTGACTGTGTAGTTATTAGTCAATGGATCTGTTCATCTACTAGTGAGGAGATTGTCAAGGGATTCCTTCTTTTATTAGTGTAGGGATTGGTTCAGTGAATCGATTCATCTCTTAATGCAGGGATCAGTCAGTGCAATGGTTAAACTATCAGTACAGTTATCGGTAAATGGATCGGTTCATCTACTAGTGAGGAGACTGTTAAGGGATCAGTTCATTTATCAGTGCAGGGATCAGATAATCTATTGGTGGGGCGATCGTCAATGGATCTGATTAACTAATAGTGGAAGTATCGGTCAGTGCAATGGTTAAACTATCAGTGCAGGTATCGGTAAATGGATCGGTTCATCTACTAGTAAGGAGATTGTCAAGGAATTGGTTCTTTTATTGGTGCAGGGATCGGTTCAGTGGATCAGTTCATCTATTAATGCAGGGATCAGTCAATGGAATGGTTAAACTGTCAGTGCAGTTATCGGTAAATGGATCAGTTCATCTACTAGTGAGGAGATAGTTAAGGAATCAGTTCATTTATCAGTGCAGGGATCGGTTCAGTGGATCAGTTCATCCTGTATTTCTACACAAATGTATTACATTTCAAATACAGTCCTTTTTTCTTTGTTTGGTCATCAGAGTGGAAGTGATAGGGTCAAAGTACTGATCTGTAGTCTGACAGAAGACTGATGGGAAGGTGAATTTGACCTGTTTCAAAGTATTTGTAAAACGTCCCCCTTTTTAATTGATACACGGTTTAATTAAACTATTTCGTGTAGATGTAGAGCTTCCATTGACACAGCAATGTCAACTTTCCATTCGATTTTTCTTCCACGGAGGAAATACACTGATGTTCAACATAAGACTGTTTCAGAAAACAAAAAACTGTTAATTCCAGTGAAGAAGCAGTTTTTATTGAAAGCTTTTCTTTAACCTGTCTATCTGTTCTCAGCATAGTTCAAGCTGTAGAAAGGTCAGATTCTGTTTTAAAAATCGGACCAGTTGGCATGGTTACACAGCATTCAAAACATCAACCTCAGTATTCTCTTCATTGTTCCGGAAGCTTCTGCTGTGAAATCTAAAATTTCTGGTAAAGGTAAAGCTCGCCTTCTATTTTGTGATGTTAGAAAATCTGACAAGTGAGAAGACACAATTGAAATAATATAACAAAATATAGATGTATTAAAAATGTAAAAATGTGACATAATGCATCAAATCAGATATTAGATAAGTTTATCTGATCATGTATGACATACTGTACATCAAATCAGTTTATGATACAATATTAGATCACATTGTATCACAATGAAAAAAATAATGCAACCGTTTTAGGCATTTACTTACCGGGTAATTATATTTAGTTACTTTAACAGAATTGTTTTATGTTAGCAGGGAAGAAAACTGTAACTGAAAGTAACTAAATGTGATAAAGTAAATACCAAAAGCGGTTGCATTAGTTTTTTCAGTGCATGATAAAGCATCAGGGGATCTACAGCACATGACTTGCTATCTGATGCCGTATAGTGATCTATAACACATGATTGATTATATTCATGACACAGTGAGCTATTTGGGGCAGTTTTATGAGCAGATTTCTCTCCAGTCTGCCTCAGCTTGAGTAAAATTGATTATTTGTCTTCTCTTTGTCCTTCACTGTTTGTGTGAACTTATATATTTCTTTCTAATTCAGAGTAGTGCTGAAAGAAAACAGAACATTTCACTCCAGCTTTGGTCTCAGATTTGGGGCTCAAGCCTGAACCAAAAGTCTGACATACTCCTTCCTATTGAGCAGTTTTCTTCTCTTCTCTCATTTCCTGATTCCCTGCTGCCTTCAAAAATAACGTTTGAATGATGCGTTGTCTCATGGCCTCCTGCAAACCTAAGACATAAAACACAGTCTTTCATAGTAATTTCAAAAATCGCTCTGTGCGGTGCCGCTGCAGCACTTGAAAAATCATCCTTTCCCTTTTTTTTCCTGACACCAGAGCTCCTGAGCTGTGGTTAGCTTTAGATTTTCTGTGCTGTGCTCTGCTGGACACATTGGTCTCATTAGAGGCTCTTTAAGTGACACAGGCGTGACCCTGAACATGAGCTGGTGCAAGGCATCATCCTCCTCTGGCTTCAAGTGGAAGATCAGAAATCAGCCAGTCAAGACCCACTGATTTCATCTTGTATTTTTCATTATTTATAGTCCTTTGTAAATGTAATGTGCAATTTAGTTGTATTATGAAAGCAAAACGTGCATATTTCTTTCACATTTTTAATCCACATATTATCCCAAGAAGGCAGTGAAACAGAGAATAGCTGTGGCTTGTCAACTGGCAACCCTCCGACATACATTGGTCTGCTATGGTATACTCTGTTTATTTGTGTCAATGATTTTTTTAATTTTACCTCATAAACCTATACAAAGTAAAGAATAATGTCCATATTTAATTTATTAAAGGCCGTCTTTGAAGAAGCTTAATTAAAATTTGAGCGGGAGAGGACACTGTCGTCAGATGAACTAACTTAGAGTTGAGAGATGGAAACGCTACTGGTTAGAAAACAAAACCCAGAGCGAGGCAGCATCAAGCTGAAGCATACTTTTTCAGCACTGGTCAGAATCCTGGTAGAGACCTGCTGGATGCTGCAGAAGGCCTCTGGGATGTAAAACAAATGCCACATTGACTCCTACTGTTTGGAAAAAAGGATATGGAAAACTGTCCAGACGTGCAAAGTCTTCACTTATATTTCTGGAATGACCGGATGAATTAAAAAAATTCACACCAAAGATTTCCGGTCTCACAGTTTTCTCCCTAGTGTGTCCAGGTTCTCCCTTAGAGATAGGGTGAGGAGCTCAGTCATCCAGGGAGGACTCAAAGTAGAACCGCTGCTCCTCCACGTCGACAGATGCCAAGTTGAGGTGGCTCGGGCATCTGTTTAGGATGCCTCCTAGACTCCTCCCTGATGAAGTGTTCCGGGGACGTCCCAGAGGAAGACCCAGGACAAGCTGGAAGGGCTATGCTTCTCGGCTGGCCTGGGGACGCCTTGGGATCCCCCTGGCGGAGCTGACCTAATTGGTTGCGGGAGAGGGATGTTAGCTGCTAACCCAGCGACCCGACCCCGCATAGGCGGAAGAAGATGGATGGATGGATGGATGGATGGATGGATGGATGGATGGATGGATGGATGGATGGATGGATGGATGGATGGATGGATGGA
>NW_015150514.1:1127528-1167695 GCF_000732505.1 Cyprinodon variegatus
GATGGATGGATGGATGGATGGATGGATGGCTGGATGGATGGATGGATGGACGGGTGGGCGGATGGATGGATTGATGGATGGATGGATGTATTTCAGGTTTTATCTGTAAACAATTAAAAAAACCTGTATTACTGCAACATGGAGCAATATTAGATGTATTAAGGTTTAATTTTACTGTGTCTCTGTAAGAACGTTGCTTAAGTCAACAGGAGGAGGGAACAATGAAGGATGCTGTCGTAGATGATCAGCTCAGCGTTTATGGTGGACCTGAGTGTTTATCACTGGGTGGCTTCCCTCTGCCCTCTGGCCTCCATTTAGATATCCTGATGACACCTGCTGCTGCATTGAAGCTCATGAATGTCAAGCAGCAGAGATAGAGCAGGGGAAGCCATATGTCAGGGTGGGGGAGTGAGAAGCAGCAGGACCTGCTCAGGTGAAGTGATCCCACCTTAAGCGTCTGACTGTCAAATGCTGACAGGCCGCCTTAGTTTGTCACTGATGTCTTAACTGCAGCTCACCTTTGAAGAGCTCCCAGGGGCAAACAGTCCTCATTCCACTCGCACTGTGATTTTATTCTGCATCTATGCTTTTTTGAGAACAATGCATGTCAATTTTTATCATGGACCTATTGAGTTAAACACCTAAGTGCTGTAACAATCTATGTGATTAATGAACTGGGTTTAAAAAAAGAGAAAGACTAAATTGTTCCATTGTCAAGCTATTTCGCCTTGCATAGGATAGTGGGAAACGACCACAGTTACTCTTTTATTGTGGAAAAAGTTAGACTGCATGAAGACCGAACATCAGAGAGATTTCCAGCAGGATGGAAAGTCCTCAGATAAGTCAGTGGAAGAGACAAATCAGATTATATTAGCATGCTTGATGCTTTTGCTTTATCTCACTGAGGAGTCACAGAAACAGGCTGTAAATGATGGTGGTGTGTCGCTACCAGATCAGTACCGGAAGCACAATATACATCCGTCACCCTTTACTTTTACTTTGTAAAGTAGACTTAAATTAAGTTTTTCCCTCCCTTAATAACAGTAAGCGTACTAAACTATAATCTGTTAAAGGTTTATAATGTATTCCCTAAGAAAATGAATGCATTTAAATCCTATCTTTTTAATCAGTCTTCTGTGCCCGCTCTGCACCAGAAATGGGACCCTATTAGAGGTGTCGAGTAACGAAGTAGAAATACTTTGTTACTGTACTTAAGTACACTTTTTAGGTATCTATAATTTACTCAAGTACTTATTTTTCTTCCTACTTCCAACTTCCACTCAATACATTTTCACACAAGTATCTGTACTTTCTATTCCTTACATTTTTAACACAAACGTTACTCATCACTTTTGGTTTCTTCCTGCTGCTTTTAGAAATAAATCCACATTCATTTACTGTAGTTCATGTTCCTGATCCCCTCTGCTGTTATTAAGTGACTCAAGCAGGAATTAGATGAGTAGAAAAGATTTATGCAGCATTTGTCTTTAAAGAATTTTAAGATCAACACCAGAAAAGTTCCTCAGCCCACAGAAAGAAAGATAGGTTCAACTGGAAGTTTTGTTAGCCTTTTATAAACATTGTGGCTTCATAAATCAGCTTGGAGGTAAATGATTATGTATATGTTTTTCTGTTTCGGTTTGGTCTTTTCAGTCAGTTAAAACTGAGAAACAACTCATGCAAATTAGTATCAAAACATTTCTGATGGATCCAGCATTTTGTTCTGATGTGGAACTGACTGAATATCGTTCTCCTTAATGAGACAGAGCGATCGTTTTTCCAGAGCAGAGAGAGTTTTGAAATCTGCTTTTGGATTTTCATTTATGTTTCATAGTTTTCTCAGGGAACTTTTGTCAGTTGGACCTAAATAACTTTAAACCTGTCCCTGCACTCATATTGTTTTATAACTGATCAAAAATCAGGGCTGCACGGTAGCGCTGTTGCCTTGCAGCAAGAAGGTTACGGGTTGATTCTTGCATGGAGTTTGCATGTTCTCCCTGTGCATGCGTTGGTTCTCTCCAAAAGTCCAAAAACATGACTGTTAGGTTGATTGGCTTCTCTAAATCGTTCATAGGTATGTCTTTATGTGTCTCTGTGTTGCCTTGCGACAAACTGGCCAATTGACAGCTGGAGATAGGAACCGGTCCCACTGGTATCGTGACAAAGAGAAAATGGAGGGATGATCAAAAATTATGAGTTACAACATTGATGAAGCGGGGATTTATTCTGATATTTTTTTAAAAACAACAAGGGTTTAACAAAGTTTAACGAAAAAGTGCTGATGGCATTGTTCTTACGAATACGAAATGTTCATATGAATTAAAGCAGCATCATTAATATTAATCAGATATTAATATGTGAAAACCATTGAGTTTGGTTCAAATGAACCATTTCATCCACACTGACATGAAGTACAGATTTATTAAGGACACCCTAATAACCAGGTCAGGCACACCTTGAATATTTCATTAGAGGCAGTCAGAAACATCTATGCATTGTTGGGGTTCTCTATTAAAACAACATAAATAAAATAGAATATAATAAAATATCCCTTTAGTGTCACACAATGAGAAAATTGTGGGGTTACAGCAGCAGAAGCATTACATCAAAAGTGGTCACACAAATGTGGACCTTTATAAAGTGTATAAAAATGACAGAGTAAGTGGCAAAGTTAAAAAGAAATCAACAAAATATTGTACTGTAGAGTGTTTTTACAAATAGAAATCCTGTGCAGTCATCTGAAGAATAAATAATCAATATACAGCTGTGGACTTTTTAACAGTAGTGGATATGAAAAAATAGCAGCAACACCAGAGATGTGCAGAATAACAGCAACTCAGAAATAAATCAGAAATGAAAGAAGATGAACACATGGTTTATTCTATTTTCTACTGCTGAAAATCTGAAGAGTGTGGCGTACAATGTACCCTTTGAATCGGACCTAAGCTGCATCTTTCTACACACATTGCAGCAGATGCCGTCACTTTATTTGCCATCATCAGAACCTCAATCTGATTTAATCCAAACCTTCCATTGCACTTCTAGCCGTCTGCATGTCCAGGGTTGTTGTCCTGCTGGAAGGTGATCCGTCCACCTCAGCCACAAACCTTTTAACAGGTTTACTTTCAGGATCGCCCTGGGTTCACTTCCATACAGCTTCCCATCAGGTCAGATTAACTTCTCTGTCCCAGTAGCTCTATCGTCATGCCATCTTCTTTCCATCTCCAGGTGATGGATCAAAGCGTGTTCGATGAAACGTTCAAAGCTTCGGATATTATATCTTATAACCTAAACCCTTTTATCAAGCTGTTAAGTCAATATGTTCTCTAAGAAACTTCTATGAACTTTGCTTTTGAAACAGACGTCCTTTGATGGTATGTGGTAGATTTTTATTTCTATTATTTCTGTCGTCCTCCTCCCTCCTTACCCTCCCATCCGCGTGAGTCTGCCACATAAAAAACCTGTAAAATACACAATCAACACTTTTGAAAACTTCTTGAAAAAAATCAGAGATAATCCTGAAGTCTTTCTGTTTCCTTTCTGTAGAAATAATCCTCACCCTCTTTCAGTTACAAAGTCTTTGTGGTCTGATCCCTGAGGTATATAGAAGGTAAATACACACCATTAATAAATAAATGTTAATGTTTGAAGAAATAGATAAAGCTAAGAGTTAGAACATTTGTTTGTAAAATAAATGAATACGGTATGTTATGGTTTATAAATTAGTTTGATATTTGATATACAACAAAATAATTAAGTTTGCCATTACAGTAACTCATCAAAATTACATTTAAAATGATGAATTAAATAATTAATGGTAATTTAAAATATGCTTATTTCAAAACAAGTATAATTATTTCTCTCTACATATATAAATAAAGAAATATATGTATTTTTAGGGTGTAACAGTGTTATATTTGTGTTATATTTGTGGTCACAAGCTGAAATGTTTGGATCTCCAGTTTTACACCAAAGGTGCTTCTAAATGTTTTTTGACTTTTCCATTTGTGGAACTTTATTTGGCCGCAGTACTTTGACTCTAATGAACATTGGTCGAATGTTGGGGGTATTTGATTTGAACGTTTTCTTGATCACTGCAAAAACGATCTAGAAATAAGTAAAAATGTCTTAAATTAAGTGTTCTCACCTTTATTTTGAGTAGGTAAATGAGATAGTTTGCCAATGGAATTAGTAATTTTACTCTTAAAATAAGATAATTAGATAATATGCACTTGAAATAAGACAATGCAATTGTGTTTTCTTATTTTAAGTGTAAATTGTCTTGTTCCATTGGCAAAATGTCTCTTTTACCTCCTCAGTTCAAGAACAAATGCAGTTATTTTAAGAAAAAATTACTTATCTAGATTTAGATTTTTTGCAGTGAAAGAACTACAGTAATAGTTGCTCTGATCAAGCCAAGCTCTTTTCAGGTGGTCCTGACCTGACCTAAGGAGAGCTTAATGCTCTCTGTTGGTGTCAGACAAAATTATGTTACCCTGCATTTTTTCTGCAGCAGTTTTCTGTTTGTTTCAGGGCTAATTTTAATGTTCAAATTTATTTCACCTCATTCTATCTGATCTTTGAATCTTTAGCTGCTGAAGAACCTTTGTAATGGAAATTGAAATTTCTCAGGAAAGCTTTTAGTCCTCTTCAACACTTTCCTTTTTCACTCAGTTTCTTATGTTTCTTCTATATTTTTGAATGTTTTTCATTGTTCTGGTTTCCTTATTTAGATGTTTTAAAGCTCTCTTTAAATTGATAAGTAAAATGGAATTAGTGGTGATAAAGCTCCTTAAAATGACTTCCCACTCTCCACTGGCTTCATATTGTGCTCCAAACACAACCATTGCAAATGTTTTTCTCTTTCCGCGTATTTGAGGACACTCTGACTGGCGTATTTGCTCCATCTCAGGAGCCGGTCTTAACAGCCACTGTTGCATGGTGAATTGTCACTCCAATTATGAACTGCTGAAGTATGGAGAATCCCAGCCTCGGTTAATCCTGCCCTGTCAATAATCATGATGAGCAAAAGAAGGCGAGGTGACATATTTATGGCACAGCCACTTGGTTTTTGCTGGATGAGTGTCAATGTGGTGTGAATTTTTTTATATGTGTGAGAGTTTACTGCAATGAAAAGAGAGCAGGAGAGAAATGGAAGCAGAGAGTGAAGCCGAGCACACACACACACGTACACACACCCATCCAGTCATAGAAATGCTCTTTTTTTACAAGAAGCAATCTCAGAGATACCCAAGAACAGTTTTGGTAGTGATTGGGTGGACAGCACTGCAGTGATAACCTATGTGAGTAACAGTCCCCAGATAAGGACTGTCTGATGGCCACTTTGCTTCCCTCACCATCATGGTTGCAATGTCAGGCAAAGTCATAAGAGAGGCAAAGTACCACTGTTCGGCATCAGAAGGGAAAAATTTCCTAAAAATGGCAAAAGGCACAGCGGCATTACACGACCACAGGAGAGGAAATACCAGAAACGCTTAGAGGCTAGGATTAGCAAAGCTAGGATAATCAGTGAGGAACACAAATCCTACAGGTTAGGCTTTTTTTCTTTCATTTTAATTGATCCTGCAAGCCATATGAAGACTGATTAATTTAGAAATCAGTCTCAAACCTAATTTTTTTTTAGAGGCACACTTAGTTTCTTTAATAGCATTCATATTTAGTTAGATCGCTGATCTGTAAAGGGAGCATCCACGGTGTCAAAGTTAGTCGTTCATTCAAGGTGACAATTTCACTGTAAGGATGAGATGAAGTGTGCTGGCTTGTAGACATGAGATTCTAATGGTTCTTCTTAGAAATACTCCTCATAGAATAGATTCCTCAGGCACAGTATTTAAAAAAAACTAGCTCTTTTATCAGAGAAATAGACACAATTACTCCTATAACAACACAGTTAAGAGATCCTGTACAGGCTTTGAAAATAAAACATTGGGCTAGGGTTAGTTTTCTTTTATAAACTTCCCTTTGATACACATACCTTACAATAGGTTGAGCTTTTTGGGTTTTCTTTGTTTCTGTAAGTCACACCTACAGGTGAAATGTGCGATCAATCAAAAGTCAATGACTGTATGCAACCAGTCTGTCCTTATACGGAACACTTGATAAAACTGAAAAAAACTGTTTGTCTGGATGATTTGATTGAATCGATCTATAAAGGGCCTTGAGAAGATGTGTCATAAACTGGTGCTTTGTAAATAAGCTTAATAGAAAGTAAACTGAACTGAATCAATCAGTCAGATTGCTGTAATTTTTATAACATGTTCCTCCAGTCAATCAGTGTGGCGGTCAGAGTATGAATGGTTTTCTCCAACTTCAACATGCTCCTTGAGCCCAAAGTAAAACCCTTTCACATTAAGATGCTGCCCACTACCATCTAATACGAACCAACTTGTGTGGCACTTTATGGTGATGGACTGCCCGCTTTTAAATTGGCCTCTCATTCACTTCCAGTGATGTTTATAAAAACTTACAGCTGAGATGGCTCAGGGCGGACCACCCGCTGCGTGATTAATGGACACTCTGCTCTGCATCATCAGCCACACAAGCTCTCAACTGGCTGATCGTCTTAATAACTCTGAGGAGCTCAGCAGGCACAGCCGGGGTTAAGAGACGGCCTGATCAGCAGAGAGGAGCAGCGTTGGTATTTATTCTGATGAGATCAGGGCTCAAGTCTTCCCTCAGTCCAAAGGTCTGACTTCATTATAACTCTCCTATTACTAAAGTTAGAGAAAGAAATGTAAAACAGTAAGAACAAAAGTCGTTAAATTTCATTTCAATTAAATAAAAACAGTTTTGTGTAAAGTTTAACACAAAACCTGCGCAATTTGCATGTTTTTTAAGCCATAACTGTCATGATCGGTTTATGAATCAGTCCCACATGCAGAGAAACCACTCAGAGAACAAATGAAAAGTTTAACAGGTTTATTGAGGTAAGGGTTGAGGGGTTGGATCTGGAACTCAGAGAGCTGGTGAACTGGAACTGGAAGTGAGAAGGGAAGTTCACAGAGATCAGTTCAGGTACTGTGGGAATCTTGGATGCCGAAAGGATAATGCTAGTGAGGGACTCATTTTTGAGGGGGTCTCGTCAATCCTCGAATCCAGTCTGTGTGGGTTAGTCCAGAGAATAGTGAACACGCTGGAGAGTGGACAGGTAGAAAAACGTTGGACCCGGAGGAGTAATGGAGCGGACTGTCACTCGAAATTCCGATGGGCACTTGAACGGATCATGTGGAGGTTTAACCCTGCTCAGTGTGAACTCAGCTTTTCCTTCCAGGGGGGAGAAGGACCAGGTATCCAGTTTAACAGGAAGTCTTCTGTCGAAGAACAAAGACAAAGAACATAAGTCTCAGGGAAACTAAGCTTAGATAGACTCTGCTAATCTCAGCTTGGCTAGAGTACCCAAGTCCACCGCTCAAATACTCCTCCAGATAATGATCCAACGAGCCGCAGGTGTGCAGGAGGGCAAACGAGGACAGGGCACCTCCTGGTGGTAGAGAGGAAAAAACACACAAACAACCACAGAAACTGGATTCCTAACAATAACAAGGCTTTGTTGGACTACTCTAAAGCTTGAACCTCAACAAATAATCCAAACATTTTAAATAGAAAAAGTTTCCTGGATGGGAAGCGAAATGGCTTCAAACTTGGAAAACAAAGTCCAGTGGTTTGTTTTTTATCTTTTTTGGAATTGTCAAATTCAAAACATTTTTTAGGATTCAATAAAAAAAGATTGAGCAGCTCTATGGATTCTTTGAACACACAGTTTTTCACACTTCTATGGTTTAAAATCTTTATTTCAACCTTTTTTTTGTCCAAACTTTTCTTTGGTTTAAAATATTTTAGTTTGAACTTCCTTCATCTACTTCCTCCAGACCAGGACCGGGTCTTTAGGGAAGCAGTCTCAGCAGAGACTCCCACACCTCCCTCTCCCCAGATACCTCCTCCAGCTCTGGAATGCCTGAGGCCAGCAGAGAGACATAGTCCCTTTCTAATGACAGAGCTCCTCACCTCATCACTAAGAGAAAGACCAGCTACCCTGAAGAGGAAGCTTGATTTAGACGCGTGAATCCAGGATCTTGTTCTTTCAGTCATTATCCCAACGTCATGATAACAGATGAGGGTAGGAATGTTAACAGACATCATCAGGTGAGAGGCGTGCCTACAGAGCAGCCAACTTGAGTCAGACCCAATCCCATGGAAATACTGTTCCTACATAGGATTTAATGACCGATTGTTCTCATGTTTTACTGTTCCTTTTTTCCAGTGTCAACACAAGAAATGCTAATGCATAGCAGGAGTGGAAGCAGAGAAAAGTATGTGTGTGTGTGTGTGTGTATACGGCAAGGACCCCCAACCCCAGGCCTGTCTCCATCGTACCTGGCAGATGTGACTTGCCTTGATTTCTTGGCATCATTAGGGCTTTTTGAAGCACTTTTTGTCTGACTCGTCACCCAGAGCTGATTTGCGATTTGAGACCCTTTCATGGGCTGTTATGCACTCGACATGATGTTGAGATTCTAGTATTATACCTGCACTGAAATACCTCTATTATGTTAAGGGGCGGTGGTAAGTTGGGGTTTAAAAACCTCTGCTTGGTTTAAACATTTGGGGGGTTTAAACTTTTTGAGTGCTTTTAACTCTTCTGAGTAAACATTCATCTCTGTCCAGTCCTTGTTTACTTCAATTCAATAAATTTAGAAAATATCAAATACGTCCAATATTGGTCCCTAAAATCTTTGAACAATCATTATAGAATTATATGAGCTTTTAAAGTCCAATAAGATTTGCTCCTTTACCTTGTTTCATATGTTATGTACAAAGCATTTTGACCTAAAGTCCCTGTGTCCAGCAGATGACTTGCACAACCAATTTATTCTTGTACTGCCTGATATTTGGTCACATTTCGACTTTGGCACAAAAGTGGTCAAATCCATCGTTCCTGTGGACAGACCGCTAGCTGACCTCCTTCATAAATAAATTCTGGTAGCTTTTAACGTTATTGATTCAGATTATATTTCTCATGGCACCCCTCCAAGGCCCGAATGTGATTGGCCTTTCACGAAATGTATAACTTTAAAATGGTGATAATAGAAGCCCTTTTTTAGCATGAAGCTCATTACAGATTCTGTAGAATAGCCTTTTACTATATCTTGTTTACCGTTAAATCCTCTTAGAGAGAGTTTTAATGGACTGCAGTGTTAAATAATTGTTCTGTTGCAAGATGGTGAACCTTAGATATGTCAACTCTCCTGAAAGTTAAAGAGAACATGAATAATTTTAATGAGTTCGTGGAGCTATTTTAGAGTTTCAGTCATAGGATTTTAAGGCATGTTTGTTTTATAAAGTCATGTTTGTTTAGTTCAAAAATATCATTTGTTGTCTTGTTGTTAAGATGTACGCTGACTGTGGTGATGATTATATATACCTTTTTACGTAGAAGGTATGTATACAAAGTAGAGCCAAGGAGAAACATCTGTCGGGACTGAATTCTTCCCCGTCGGATTGGCCTGTTTATGCTCTACCTCCACCTATCTCTCTATTCTCTACTAGTTTTTTTTTTCTATAAGCTTTATCAAAAAGGAACGTTTTAAGCCTTGCCTTAAAATCAGATAGGGTATCACTAAACTATTAGTAAACCATTAAGATGGCAAAACAAGATTTGTTCATTTATTTAACTACAGCCATGGATAAGAAAGTAGATTCTATATTTAGTTCTGATAAACTCACTACACAACCAACCTGGTTGTCAAACCAGTGCCATTTGTCCACCAGGTGTACAGTAAATGGAAAGCCAAGTCATGTCCGGAGGAGAAGTATGTTGAACCATGCATCTGTGGAGAGGTTGTTTGGTTTCTCCCATATAAAGATCAGAGCATTCCTTACTGCACTGAACTGCATACACCACTCTGCTCATTTTAGGTCTGGGGGTTTCATCTTTAGGATGCATTAGCCTCTGTCAACATATTCTCATTATCAGTTCGTATGAAATCATACGAAAAGTTATGCAAAGTATTTCGTACGTTTTTGACGTTTTTCCTAGAAAAAACAGATCAGTGCGCATGCGCAGGCAGACAGACGAAAAAAGCAGATCCGCGGGTGGACGTAAAACTGGGAAAAACAGTGCAATAATTACTTCTTCATGTCTCTAACTAGGTTTCTTGCTGTTTTGTATCTTAGGGTTAGGGTTAGGGTTAGGGTTAGGGTTAATTGTATGTTAAATTCTATGTTATTGAATGGTGCGTAAGATGCGCATGCGCAAGGATATCTTGTCTTGAGGCAAGACGTATAAATACGACAAAATACGAAGAAAAAACCGTCAAAAACGTACGAAATTACAATTTCATACGAACTCATAATGAGAATACGCTGCCTCTGTCTAAGGGTCTTGTTTGGTTTGAAATGTACTGGGATTTTGTATGTGGAGGAAAATTTTTCAGTTTTTCAGAGATTCCAGCAATATATAGAATAGCAATATGTTTGCATTTAATCTTCTGACCTTTATGTTCTGCTGCATGTTTTTTGGATTTCCTTGCTGTTTTGACCAATGCCCAGTTTGAATATCCACAGGTTTGAGGAGCATCTTTGATGTGTTTCTGTTCTTTGTGGTTCACTTCTGTTTTGGTACATACATGCTCGGCCTGGTGTTTTTATGGTTCTGATGACAGAGAGTTTGTGTTTCAGTGTGTGGTGTGAGTCAAAAAGAAGATATTGGTTTGTGTGCGTAGGTTTCCTATACACTTTAATGTTGAGGTTTCCATCTCCTTCCATGCTCACCAAACAGTCCAGAAAAGGTAGCGTGTTGAGTGTCACCCTCTCTGGTGAAATTGATTTTGTGGTTAACCGAGTTGATGTGTCTTGTGAAAGCTTCCACTTGTTTTAGCTGGATTTCGACCAATGTGTCATCCACCTATCTAAACCAGTGGCTTGGTTGTGTTCATCTGAAGGTATCCAAAGCTCTCTTTTTTCATTTCTTCCAAGTAAAGATTGGCTACAATTGGTGAAACTGAAGATCCCATGGCACAACCATGCTTCTATCTGTAAAAATTATCCTTGAACTTGAAATATGTTTTGGAACCAAAACATCTCGCCTGGTCAGCCAGGCCAACAATGACCCTAACGACTCCCCTTTTCAGAGGCATAGACCAGTACTGGCTATTGCAGGATAAAAAAATACCTCAACAACGCCGCATTACTGAGGGGTGGATCTGTTCTTCCGGTTTAGTTTGCATGTTTTCCAAGCCGAAACAAGACTTTACACTATAAAGCTTGTAACTCAACGTTAATCCATTTTGAATTGAAAAAGCTTCCTGGATGGGAAGCGAAATGTCTTCAAACTTGGAAAACAAAGTCCAGTTGTTTGTTAAACTTTTAGCTTTTTGGAAATGCTATGACCTTGATCACTGAGAATGTTTACCAGCTCACTACCCAACAAATATTTTTGTGTATTTTTACAGTCATAGCCGATCGAGGATATTCTGACTAAATGAAATTAGTGACAAATTCATTGGTGCATCAGTAGTAACAAATGGGTAAATTGTGTTTCTCCAGTTTATCTCAAGGTCTTTTGATAGAAAATAAAGGTAACTTTTCATGCAACGTCCCCTATCACCATGCAGGTGCCCTACAGATAGCACCAAATATTTGATTGTGGTGTTGACACCTCCAGACACTCCAGGAAGTCCTTTCTTGTAATCAGGTCTTTCCCTGTTTAATCCTTGTGAAACATCCCCAAGGTGGGATTTGTCTGGATCATTTTTCTTTTGGGAATTTAATTACGTATCTTATCCACCAGACAGGCCTACTTTTGAACTATCCCACTGCCTTGTCAACTCTCTAATCATTTTATTGGTGGTTTTAGTGTCACCTGGAAAAGCAGATTATTAGTGAAATAAATCACTAGGTCAAGACTGAATTAGTGACTGGCTGACTACTCTCTCTCTCTCTCTCTCTCTCTCTCTCTTAAAAAGTGGTGCATTAATGTAATGTTTCTTTCCTCATTTCAAGAGGGAGGAGGAGAGGAAAACACTTGAGAAAATCCCCCTCGGCTGCCTTCCTGTGCATTTCTGCAGTGTAATGGTTTCCTTTAGGAGAGACACTAGTGGAAAGTGCTGATGCTTGTTGGCTGGTTGTGTGTTGGTGGAAGGCCAGCTTTTTTTCCATGTCTAACTGAGCTGATCGCAATGCTCTGAGTCAGTCAGAGTTTTGCACTAAACTAAAGAAACATTTAAATTACTGCATAAGGTCATCCTGATGAAGATGGAACATTTAAAGCCCATAGTAGGATGTCCAGCTGTAGTGTTCATGATGACGGTAGAAACCCCTCCAACTCCTCTCTAAGATTCCACATTTTTTTTATCAAGAACCTTCAGAGATTACATCAGACTTTGTATTTTTCGTTATTTTTTGTGCAGGCTTGTAAAAAGTAATCAAACAAAAGAAGAAAAATTGATGAAAAAATATCTAAAGCTTCGAATGTTTATTATTACATTTGTTATTCGTTATTTTAATTACTGTTTAGTTTGTTTAGTGCAACATTTTGTTATTTCTTTATCTGTGAAGGGCACTTAATATATATACTTTACTTACTTATCTAAAGGAAACTTATACTGATTAGTCATAAACTGTTCATACTTCTGGGGATGCCAAAGATTAAGGTGATGGCAAAGAGGTGTGCTCCAACCAAACCTGATGAGTTGATGAGCTCTACTGAGTGATTAGCAGGGCTAGGCAGAGATTTTTTAACGCTCAGTAGATTCAGCTTAATCTTGTTTGGTATGGTCTCTCCAGGGGAATACAAGACTCCAAATATATTGATTCCTGATCCCAAAAAGGAACCCAACCACTGCAAGCTTATTCAGTAGATGACCAATTGATGGTTGATTCATCTGTAGTATCCTGTGACACACTGTCTCCATGTTTGAAAGGAAACATGAACTTTCATAGGATCATCTTTCATTTATGTCTCCAATGATTCTTCCCCATTCAAAATTTAAAAGTATAATAATTTACAATTAATTTAAAAATGTTGTATTCAGGAAAGTCCTTAAGATTTGTAAAAAAAAAAAAAAAAAAAAAAAAAAAAGCCAAGCTTCTCACCCTGGCTTTTTCCACCAAAGTCAAACAGCTGAATTAGCACCAGCATTAACTTAGAGTCCAGTTAATTATCAATTCACCTTAAGTGTGTTGGACCCATAACATATCTACAGTAAAAGTTGCAGGACACCGGCACCCAGGAACTTGAGTTGCCCCAAGCCTTAATTCAGCTTCAAATCTCGACTTAATTTATCTTAATTAATGTTTACAGACCTCTACATCCATTTGTACTGGGCTGGAGCAATTTTGGGTGTAAAAACTCTTAACATTAATGAAAGCTGTATTGACTGAAGTATTTGACTCATTCCATGTCTGGATGATTTGAAGGTCAAAGTAACTTGGCTTCATGAAAAAAGAAAACTAAAAGAAATAAACTAAAGGAGTAGCACAGCAGCTAGAGTCAAGAAGGTTCTCAGAAAGCCGGATGATCTTCTGATCAAGATTAAAATATGACAATGGACTACCGAAGACTTTTGCCCAGCAGGTTATTCTGCTTCTATTGCAGCTGAATATATACTTCCCCTCTTAAAGAGGCATTAAAGTTTAGTCATAATTGCTGCATGTAGTTTGAAGCTCATTACCAGAGAAAATGACACGTCTTTTTTCTGACAGCCCCCACCCGCAACACTGAGACAGCAGATGAGTGCTTGGGAGCAGGACGTTGTTTTTTTTGTCTGCCTTGCTGTTCTGCTCCTGTTCAGATGGAGTTGTATGATAAGCAGAAATCACCCTAAACTATTTCCTCTCTGCAGACCTAAGGAGGATTGAAGGGTTTTTTTTTTTTTTTTTTTCTGAGAATACATTTATTTATGTTGTGATCTTATCGTTATTCACTGGAGTGCACAATAGCAACTACAAAATGCTTTTTCTGTATCTGTTGGTGAGCTATCTCAAAGTCACCAAGGATAAATTGTACTTTCACATCAGCTCAATGGTTTGTACAAAAGGCTTTTTTGTTCAATTTTCTATTTGAACAGGTAAATGTGTCATTTAACCATTAAATCCGACTCTGATGTGCTGTGAAACAAAAACAGCTGGGGGCTTTACTACTTTAACTCCTGCCTGCATTTTGTTTTTCATCCAGTTAAAATTTTACAAATGAGTTTTAAAATGTAGCTTTCAACACAGACTTGTTCTCAATGAAATACTATAAACTGAACCTCCTAGCTCCTGTTTGTAGCTGCTGATTCGTGTTTGAACAATTTCCATTGGGTCAACAGTAGAAGTTGGGCCTGTTTTTCAGTCAGAGATGTCAACTGTTGTGAACTGGTGCTACAGAAAATAAGGTAAATTGAATTTGGATAGAGCTCCATCCAGGGTAGGTAAGGAACTTAAGACTGTGGTGTATCCACAAAGTCTTTTAGCTGAACACTAACTAGGGAGTGAATAATGCTGGTCAAACTGGGACTACAGCCTTCAGGAAAACAGCTAAGAAAAAAGCAAAGTTCTCTAAATGTAGTAATGGCTGAAGTTCTCTGTTGTAGAACCCAAAACATATGAATGTGTGAAGATTAGTATATGTCTCTAGGGTTTTAAAACTGAGGTCAGGTGTGCCTATATGTCGTAGCACTCAAAGCATTATGGGGAAATTGTTAGCTCCTATGCAGTGCTTCCTCTGCTAAAGGATCTATGATAGAAATCACCCTGCTTCCTTTTCCTGCCTCCTTCCTTACTGCCCGCACTATTCAGACAGCTTTGGTCATGGGGACCACTGTCACACTCCTACACCCGACAAAGGCGTCGATGTAGGAGTTTGCTCTGAAATCGAAGGATTGACGGTTCAAGACCCGACTCCGACTTTCAGTGTTGCTGTGTCCTTGGGCAAGACGATTCACCAGCATTGTCTACTGATGGTGGTCAGAGGGCCCGGTGGTGCCAGTAGTGCACGGTGGTGTACGGCAGCCTCGCTTCTGTCAGTGAGCCCCAGAGCAGCTGTGGTGAGTGTGTGCGCGAATGGGCGAATGAATTTAGTGTAAAGCACTTTGATCAAGTCTCCTGACTTAAAAAAGTGCTATATAAGTACAGGCATTACCATTCGTCTAAAGAGTCCTTGTTTTCAGAGGNTTTTTTTTTTTTTTTTTCTGAGAATACATTTATTTATGTTGTGATCTTATCGTTATTCACTGGAGTGCACAATAGCAACTACAAAATGCTTTTTCTGTATCTGTTGGTGAGCTATCTCAAAGTCACCAAGGATAAATTGTACTTTCACATCAGCTCAATGGTTTGTACAAAAGGCTTTTTTGTTCAATTTTCTATTTGAACAGGTAAATGTGTCATTTAACCATTAAATCCGACTCTGATGTGCTGTGAAACAAAAACAGCTGGGGGCTTTACTACTTTAACTCCTGCCTGCATTTTGTTTTTCATCCAGTTAAAATTTTACAAATGAGTTTTAAAATGTAGCTTTCAACACAGACTTGTTCTCAATGAAATACTATAAACTGAACCTCCTAGCTCCTGTTTGTAGCTGCTGATTCGTGTTTGAACAATTTCCATTGGGTCAACAGTAGAAGTTGGGCCTGTTTTTCAGTCAGAGATGTCAACTGTTGTGAACTGGTGCTACAGAAAATAAGGTAAATTGAATTTGGATAGAGCTCCATCCAGGGTAGGTAAGGAACTTAAGACTGTGGTGTATCCACAAAGTCTTTTAGCTGAACACTAACTAGGGAGTGAATAATGCTGGTCAAACTGGGACTACAGCCTTCAGGAAAACAGCTAAGAAAAAAGCAAAGTTCTCTAAATGTAGTAATGGCTGAAGTTCTCTGTTGTAGAACCCAAAACATATGAATGTGTGAAGATTAGTATATGTCTCTAGGGTTTTAAAACTGAGGTCAGGTGTGCCTATATGTCGTAGCACTCAAAGCATTATGGGGAAATTGTTAGCTCCTATGCAGTGCTTCCTCTGCTAAAGGATCTATGATAGAAATCATCCTGCTTCCTCTTCCTGCCTCCTTCCTTACTGCCCGCACTATTCAGACAGCTTTGGTCATGGGGACCACTGTCACACTCCTACACCCGACAAAGGCGTCGATGTAGGAGTTTGCTCTGAAATCGAAGGATTGACGGTTCAAGACCCGACTCCGACTTTCAGTGTTGCTGTGTCCTTGGGCAAGACGATTCACCAGCATTGTCTACTGATGGTGGTCAGAGGGCCCGGTGGTGCCAGTAGTGTACAGTGGTGTACGGCAGCCTCGCTTCTGTCAGTGAGCCCCAGAGCAGCTGTGGTGAGTGTGTGCGCGAATGGGCGAATGAATTTAGTGTAAAGCACTTTGATCAAGTCTCCTGACTTAAAAAAGTGCTATATAAGTACAGGCATTACCATTCGTCTAAAGAGTCCTTGTTTTCAGAGGAAATGAAGAGCCAGGTCCCTTTCATATATTATGGTCCAATTAAAAGTGATATGAAATCACAAACACCAGAAACAAGAACCAGGGAATATAAAATGCCTTATGTACCTAAAAGTATTCATACTCCTTAAATTTGTCCACATATGCAATAATATGTGTTGGTCTAGCATAGAAAAATCCTAAATTAGATTTTTGTTTGTGTTTTTAAAGTGACATTAGTGAAAAGACTTAAGGATGTAAATAGTTTATAGGACACCTGACTTATTAATGCTCTCTGGCATAAAGTGTTTTGCTGCAGCATTAGTTTACAACTCATCGGTTTACAACTCATTGCTTTCCTACGTGTTTTCAGTAACGCTAGATTTAACCAAACTCACTAAAGGGATCAGACTCTGTAGATCTTCTGGGACATCAATCTCTGTCTTTCTGCCTGTCTTGGCTGTTAACCACCTCTGGGCTGCACCACTGATCTCTGTAATTGTCTCCCATTCTTCAAAGGGAGCTAAGAGTTGGTTTGATCTGAGCTGTTTGCTTTTACAGCCCCTTTAGCCCTGCTCTCTAAAGAAGAGAGCTATCAACCTCTTCAGGCATGAGTTAGCATATCATAGAACCATTATTTTGTGTCTGGGTATAAGTTTGAGTGTTAAAGGGCATCAATCCCAGCACACTGTTGCCTGTTTAGCTTCAGGGAGCGATAGAAGCTCCTCGCCGGGAAATGTTATCTGTAGGTTTGTTGGCAAAGTAACATAAAGACCTCTGAGCTGTTCCCCTATTTCTCATACAATTTGAGTTATCCCACTTTTATGTCAGCATATGCATCTAAAGCTTTTCATATAGTCAGAGCATTAATTGGTTTCTTGTGCTGTGACTTCTAGAACAATATCCTTTACCCTACATTTGCACAACTTATTTCCTCTTCTGTGTTTGTGCACTTCAAGAGTCACAGAGAGGGAAGTTCCTAACCACAAGCTTCCATCAGCTTCTGCTGATAGCAGCATGCAAAAAGCTGCTCCAAATTAACGCTTTCATAGCAAATAATTTCAAATGCCTTTTGAGGCAGAGATAGTGTCCAATGACCACAGCGCAGCCACGCTATCAGTTAAACACAGCCCTGAAGTCGGAAACAGGCTTTGAAAGAGGTACTGCAGTCTTTGGAGCTCCTAGCAAGTCGTGTTTACAGACTGAGGGTAGAGAGCCTTGATTTTATGGCCCGGTCTGCAGTGGGACGAGCAGTTAAAGTTTATAGACCAGAGAACAGAGCGTGGGGGGAGCCATTGGTAGTTGCTCCAGTGCATTAAGAGCAGTCTGCAGTCTTTGCCTGTGAGACAAAAATGCATGACTGTCAGAAATTGATCTTCTATTTTAGAGCTACTTTAACAAATCCTTTGAGCTCTGTGTAGCACCTTTTCTGAATGCCTCTGCAAGAAAAATTGGGATTTCTCACCGTTGGCAGGTCACCAAAGAGAACAAAGTCTGAACATGATGAAGTAAGCAACAGAGGCAGGGGATTTAAAAATACTAGTAGAGCGTTAGGTAGAGATTCATGTTCAGGGACATGCAGGGACAGGCTGAGGAATGCCTTGGTGAAGGTGTGAATATTGAGCCTGTTTTGCTGCTCTGTGGATCCTGTTTGACAGAATCGCTGATCCTCTGGATGCACATTGTGTTTTTTGAGCAAAGGTAGAAAATCCTTCATAGATCTTATGGTGCACGGTTATGTAGACTTTCTTTGAAATCTGAAGAGTAGGAAACGGAGCATCTATAATAGGACTGTGTTCTTTGAGCCAGATGTCAGAATTGGCTCCTACAGTTTTATAAATGGGCTGTAGGTGTTTGTGTGAAAAGTTAATATTGTGAAATAAAAATACTTCTATTCTTTATTTTTGCACATGCAAAGTTAAAATAACTATTATCAACTAAGATCATAGTTTGGAGGAAATAGGTTTACAACTTGGTACGCTTATTCTGATATTATGGCTTGGCTGAAATGTTAATGTCCAAGGAAATTATCTTATTTATTTACTAAAGAAATATGGAAATATCATAGTTACATATTGAGGGCAGAATGAAGAAGAGAAAGAAAATGTTCATCTTACTGGTTGTCTTCCTCTGATCTGGGACCGGATTGTTACGGAAGGAGTCTAAGCAAATATTGCTGCCCAGAGACTCCTAATAAAGGGACACAGTCCTTTCAGTGGTTCCTGAGGCATCCCCTGGGCCTCCCCCCAGTGGGATGTGCCTGGAACAACTTAGATTCTTAGGGGGCTTTGAGAAACAGATGTCTGACTCTCTTTAGCTGAAACGTCTTGATGTTGAGGAGACTGGGTTCTTCATCCTAAAGCCTCTTTCCCACTGAAAATAACGGGTTAACCCAGGCTTTTTTCAAACATGGGTCGACCCGCTAACAATCAGCATTTGGCTCCCTTCCTATTGGCAAAAAATGCTGGATCTGACCATGCAGTAGCAGCCATTCAAAATGGCCCTTCCTAGTCAAACACCAGCCGAATGGAGGCCCACTTCCCTGCAACTCCCATTAAAAATCCCTTCCAAATTCCAGCCATTGGAGTCACTCTCTCCTTCTCCTTGGCTATATATGTTTTTTTACTTTGACTGCACCCTTTCACTGAATTACGGGATAAATTACACCTTATCATTGACAGGGCACAGTTTGAGATATTTTAAAAACCCTCAGCCCAAAAAAAAGCACATGTAACACAAGACAAACATTTCAGCAAAAGGAAAACATTGGAGGCTGGGGCCACCTTAAAGTCAATCTGACATTTGAGCATCAGTTGTGTGTGTATGAATGAGTGCATCATTTAGTCCATGAAGACTGTCCAGAGGCCATTGTCCTTGATAAGATAGAAGTTTATCAACAGGTGCTACGGTTCTGGAAGCATCCACAGGTGCTCGCAGGTAGGGGAGGTGGGGGGTATCCACATGGCCATTCCAATATTCCAAATTTCTCGAGCTTTTCCACGTTGAAGTGAGCGTGCATTTCCAAGATTTTATCCCACCTCCCCTCTGAGTTCAAACATCGCAGACAGCCTGCAAGCAATCGCACCCAGCATATGGCTGAGCTCACGGTCCTGCTTGTTCATAACCTTTGTGAGCATGTCAGCCGCTGCCTGCAGCCTGATCAATGCCCATATTGCCACGGACATCCTCTGTAATGGTATATACATCAGGTATCCTCCAAATCCACACAGGAGAAATCAGAGTATCATGAATAAAAATCCATACGTCCTCCACATCCTCCACTGGCAACACTGTAAAACACACCATACTCCAAGCCTTGGTATATCCCACAAAGTATGTTGGGGCAGGACAGGACGGGTCACCTTTTTCCTTTCTTCCAGTTAAGAAAATTTGATCAATTGCGTTGAGAGACCAGCTGACCAGATCCATTGTTTGAATTTGGGTGATATGAAGAGAGGGCTAAGAAATGGTAAATGGTAAATGGCATGTACTTATATAGCGCCTTTATTCAAGTCAGCAGACTTTACACCACATTCATTCACCCATTCACACACACACTCACACACTGATGGTGGCAAGCTACATTGTAGCCACAGCTGCTCTGGGGCTCACTGACAGAAGTGAGGCTGCCGTACACCAACGTACACTACTGGCACCACCGGGCCAGTCTGACCACCATCAGTAGACAATGCAGGTGAAGTGTCTTGCCCAAGGACACAACGACACTGAACATCGGAGTCGGGGCTTGAAACGTCAACCCTTCGATTTCAGGGCAAACTCCTACATCCAACGCCACTGTCGCCCAGAAAGACAAGACACAGCAAAGCAGGGACAGAGCGGGGAGTTGCAGGAGCAGAAGGAAAGTGTGACCGCCTCCTTAAAGAATAAGTTCTTTATTGTTTCGCCTTTTTATTTGTCCCGAATCCCACTTTCCAGCGCTGCGCCATGTTAATCAAATGTAAACAGAGTTGTTTCGGCTTGTTAGATCAAATGTGACAGGCACAGAGTACTAACGTCCGTGCTTTGCACTTAATGGTGTCGCATAATGTTTCGGGTCAATTCGGGCCTGGTGTTGGCACAGCATGCTGATCAGAGCCGAGAAGGTTTTAACACATATAGCTTGCCAAATCATTTGACTTGGGTAGGCTTGCGTCAGTGATCTTTTACCAATGCCACTAAAAGCCAATTGTTCCCGGATTTCAACGGATTTTTTGGCAAATGGGAATGGGGTATAAGGGAGAGCCCAGCCACCCCGCAAAGGAATCTCATGTCCGCTGCTACACTAATCTTTAATGAATGTATCATCCTTTTAACTGATATCTAGACTTCCCATGCCTTGGTTTTGTCCCGAATACTTCATCACCTCCGCTCGTTATGCTGAATGTTGTCAAAATAGATAGATAGGTTGAATTTTAATGGGTGCAATGGCTGCGAACATGGCATTTTAAAACAAATTCTCTTTATTCTCACATGTATGTGAGAAAAGCATTATGTAGCATTAACTCCTTGCCAGGGTTAAGATTACTGTAGATAAAAAACTGTCTGCATTTGTAAGTGGAGGTCAATAAATTACATTTTAGATATGCATTTATTCCTTGTTGTCAGCTCATGTGACATCAGATGTAAAAATACATTTAGAAGTAAATAGGATGGAATAGAAAATCCCTTTATGGTCCCACAATAGGGAAATTGTGGTGTAATGCAAAAACATTACAGCAAAAGTGGTAACAGAGATGAGGACCTTAAAAAGTGTATAAAAACGTGGCAGAGTAAAGATAACCACAAGTCAAATACTGTACTGTACAATGTTTTTGCAATATACATACTGTGCATCTGAAGAATAAATAATCAATATTCGGCTGTGGACGTTTTTACAGTAGTGGATATGTGAGAATAGCAGTAACACCAGAGATTTGAAAAATTACAGCTTCATTAGTTAATACTAAAAAACATAAAAGATGTTTCTTATATATTTTTTTTATTTTTTACAAATGATCATTGCTCAAGAGATATCAAAGATTTTTTTTAGGTTATTCAGAGGTCACCATCCCCCCATTAAGCTCCAAATTAAACTAAAGTGTTCAACTCTTTTGGTGCTGCTTTTCATGATGACTTACCACCAGTATATTACTGATAGGAGGATAAATGATGTTGTTTGTTTTGGTGTTTGTTCTGGTTTTTTGGGTTGTTGTTTTTTTATTTTTTTTTCGGGAGGGTGTACAGTATTATGAAATTTAGGCAGGATCGGGATGAGTCGGCAATAAAGATGAACACACAAACTGTTTCTGATAGAATTAAAATGTGTCGTTTTATTCCGCCACAGAAAACAGCAAAGCAACTACATCAATCAACGCGCGGTGCTGAATACAAACTATATTGTCTCAATACAATTTATATTGTCCCCCTACCGTGACACAAGGATCGGAGGGCCGGTCGATCCCAGCAGGGCAGCAACCCGCGCAGCTAGGCGTTCACCCTAGCAGACCCCACCAGTGCCAACCGCCATCCTTCATTTATGCCAAACTTCAAAGGAAAATCTTTCACCTAATCAGGAAAAGTGATTGCTCCCTCTCACGCCTGGAGCGCATGATTACAGAAACCAAAATATGGAAAGGGAACCCCCGAAGCCACCCAGGGCTTGTGGATAGACAAAACCAAAAAAATTATTACATCATGGTCAGAGCATGGCAACGAGAGCTCGTGAGTACAAAAACAAATTATATCATGCTCTCAAGGAAACAGAAACTTAGATAATGAGAGTGCTTAGGTAATAAGAGTGCTTCATTCGTGATACAAAACTTGTATGATTGTCAAAGAACATAAAATATAAAACCCAAATCAAAGGGGCAGCTGCAGTTTTACCTGCTTTCCTCATGGTCCTGGAGGTGTACAGTTCCTGAAACAGAGAAAGAAGATTGAAGCTCTGCATGATAGCTGCAGCCTGTCTTGTTGTTGGTGGTGGCAGCAACATAACATATGGTAATAAAGGGAGAAATCTTTACAAAAGGACGGTGGAACTTATAATACACTCTATGATGCTGAGCTGATCAGTTCCCGCTGCAGCAAAGCCTCTCTTGGATATAAAGTAAAATAGGTAGTTTCTGGTTGTACTGGGTAGCTTTTGCTTTATGCTAAGGTTTCCTTTGTTATGTCCAAATAAATAGCTTTAGGATAAACTATCTAAAGAACAGTACTTGATAAGTGCAGGCCCCTGGAGAGCCTCCACATGTCAACCTTGGTCACCTGGCGATTTGTTCAAATCTCTGAGGTTGAAATGGGAAAAATGTTCTCCAAAATCTTTGTAACAGCATTCTAATATTGCCAATTCCTGTGTGCAAGGCCATTTAACACAGAGCCATGGCATCTAGCAGGAGATAAACAAGTCTCCTGATTTCTTTCGTAGTATCCCAGCTGTATCAGATTGTCCAATCATACTTTTATTCACACATCAGCCAAGGCTGAGAGTCATACTTGATAGTTTTAATTTAGTATCTAAATGTTGATGAGCTTTATTTTGTAGCTCAACAGGTGTTTTTATGAAGGAGGTAAATGTGAATATATTACAAGGAACTGTACACTGCTCAGACATTAGAGCTTTACCCTTGAGAACAGCTTCAAAGTAAAAAACCTTGTGCCTCAAACATGGGGGAGAAAACAAATTCCCACTGATGTAGAGAACTTAGAGTTGATTGATTAAAAAAAACTTGATTTGCATGAGCTCCAACCAGTGGGTTGCTGGTTTGAGCCCCTCCTTGTCCATCTCAGTCATCATGCCCTTGGGTGAGACGTTTCACCCACCTTACCTGCTGTTGGTGGCACTGATGTACAGCCTTGCTTCTGTCAATGTGTCCCAGGACGCTGTGGCTATGATGATGTAGCGTACCACTCAGCTGGTGAATACCTAAATGTGGAGTGAATCACCTTGGGGTCTGTGGACTAGATAAAGAGCTGCAGAAGTACAGGCCATTTACCATGAGAAATAAGGGCATTTTTGAAGGTAAAAGGAGGTGCATTAAGGTTCAAGCTACATCTTTGATTACAAATGGCCAGTACTAGATTTTACATTAAGGCCATTAAACTTGGCTTTTAGTGTGGTTAGATTAAAGTCTCTCTGGATCCATTTGGTAATACATTCAACAAAATAATGAGGTGAGAGTGCAGGAAACTTAAAAACAGTGTGTTTGGTCCATGGTTACGACCAAGAACAACAGATCATCATGGGAAAACTATCCACTGCTTTATTCCTCGTCCTACTTTGGGATGACTGTCAGCGATCCTCTGCAGTTTCAGCCACCAGTCTCATTTCTGTCATCTTTGCACGTAGCAGTAATGAAATATGGATGAGTTAAACAAGTATGTAAGTTGGCGTTAGAGCAGTTTGAAAGATGCTGAATGTGTGAAGTGACATTAAGGCAGCACCACCTAAGGCTCCTCATCTGACAGCCAGAAGCATCTCACGCTTTGACGCTCAACTTGTGCTCTCTGCTGTGATTTAAGGACCAGTTCCTATTAGCCTCAGCGTTCTTTTCAGGAACACGGATTCCAAAATATGTCAAACATTTTGAACTTCAAAGTCTTGAATTAAATATGTTTCATTGCTGCGGGTTTGATTTATATTTTCAAGGCACTTTGATCTGAGGATTTTCATGCATGCAGTACATCCCTCCTTCTGCGAGGCTGAATCTCATTCCTATTGTAAGCTGAAGTTTGGGGTGGGAGAGGAGAAAAGAAAAGCCACAATGAACACTGGTAATTACTGACAAAAAACATGCTAACTAAGTGAAAATGTGCAAATGCATTTGGCATCAGCAGTTGATTGCATAATTTCTGCTGCAAACGGGGAGTAAACGGTGTGTTCACAGTCTAGAAGGCATCTTGGGTAATCTATTGGCAGGTATGAGCTCATGAATCAGTCGTTGGCTTCATCTTGGCATCCAGGTCATCAATCCTGGATGTAATAAACGCAGAAAGTAGACTTTCTGCCCACTCTCTCTAACAGCACCTCCCATCTCCAGAAAGGTTAACTCATGATCACCGTGACCTCCAATACTCGCTGTATTTGCATGGAGCTGCATGTGCTCATAAATACTAAGTGCCCTGGTGGGTGTGCGAGCGCGTCTCATTGTGTTTGGTTGTGTACCTGCTCGGGGTGATAAGGCCCAGAGTGGAGCAGGTCTTTGTTCTGCCAGAATTAGTCATCCCCTCCGCAGCAGCGGAGGTAAATGAAACCCTGCCTAATCCAACATTCAAACCCAAATAGTTCAACTTTAAGCTTGTTGTCACCGCTGTTGCTGCTTGGCTTTTTTTGTGTGGTTATAAATGCACCGTTTCTCTTCCTCCCTCTCTCAGCTGAGGCTGCAGCATATCTTCTGATTTGAAATGCAGAGAGTGAGGGTGTCTCACCAAGCCTCTTGTACTATTCTCAAGTGTGTCATTGTGTGTTTTTGAAGTATTTATCTGTATGCAAACACTCAAGCCTACACGAACAGTTTGTGGAGTGTGGTTGGAAATCATTTTAATTGAAGTGGTCATTTTGTTTTTCCCTCGTCCTCTTGGCCGTCTGAGTCACAGGCAGCAGCTGAGGTGTGACACACTTGTCTGGATGCTTTATTTTTTTTACTGTCCTTCTCTTTGTTGCTATACTGCTTCTCTACGCATTAATTGTCTGTCTTCCTTCCCTTCTATCTCTTCCTCTTCTGTGTTGTCCCCCCAAACCACTTCTCACCCACCTACCCTACAACGACTCGGCTGCTTGTATTCGTCGGCTTCCTCCCTCCTCCTCCTCCTCCTCCTCCTCCTCCTCTTTCTCGCTGGTCTGTCTTTCCGTCACGCCAACAGCCGCAGCAGCAGCAGAGCCAGCGGCTCAGTCACAGCGAAGGCTGCAGTCTGCATGTTAGTGTGTGTTTGATGCACAGCGCATAAATCAGCTCGTGTTCCCGTGGCTCTTTGAAGAGCAAACAAGAGATATATATATGGAGTTGCTCTAGCCGAGGACTGGAGGAAGATAGGAGCTTCCTGGAGCTCGTTAAGAAGACGAAGGAAGACATAACATGACTTTTTCCCTCTGCCTGTCTCCTGCCAGCCCCTCTTTAACTCCTCTGCTTTACCTGCTGGGATTCTGGGAGACTTAACTGTGAGTTGACTTCTTCTTGTGTCTTCGTCTGTATTTGTTTGCTGGTTGTAGCAGGTAGACTCTGTGCCCGGGCACGTCAGGACTCCGCTGATGACTTAATGAGGCCAATTTGTAGAGGAAGAGGAATACACACCTGTGACCTGTGAGCTATGGGTCTGTTAATGAACAGGATGGATTTAATTATGGAGTCAAACAGCTGCTGTTTAGATAACATGGTTTAAGGGTGCAGTGGTGGTGGTGGTGGGGGGGGTTGGAAGCTGGAGACAGAAGAGAGTAGAGAGAGGAAGATGGAGAGAGTGTGTCGGTGAGCATCTCTGTGTCATTCTGTCACCTCGGGGTAGAATCGATAGATCTCCAGCTCTGGGTGGACCGTTTAGCTCTGCCAAGTGATGAACAGACACCGTGGCCTTGGAGGGTCCACAGAGGAGCGTTCAGGATGGCCTGAAGGTTTTTCTGCTCCGAAATATTTACAGAAGCTTCTTCACATCCGTTTAACTCCTTTCTGTCAAAATGGCAGAATAAATGTTTAATATTAAGGTCTGAATCTACAGGAGCATCAGAAGTCAGGAATAATGTCAGTTGGAGCATATTAGGAAAGAGAGGGTGAGAAGAACCTGAAGATGGACATCAGATTTAATCCTGGAAGAACATCTTTCTTCCTATAGGTCCTTCCCTTCTCACTTTTTTCTTTTTCCCTGCCATCCTTTACCCATCTTCTCCTGAATGAACCATTTAGGAACCAACCTCGTTCATTCCTAAAATCTTTTTTGAGATGATGTTTGAGAGGGAAAAAGTATTTCACCCATACTGGTCTCCTCTTTATTTTTAAGTCTTTCACATTACCTTTTTAGTTTTACTGTCAATGAAACGTAACACAAAAAATGAAGATTCTTTGGAGAGTTTTATGAGTAAAACAGTGACCTGAACCGCAGGAGCCCGTCGTTGAATGGAGACTTAAACTGTTACAGATCTGGGTTCAAGTTCATAAGCAACACCAGGCCTGCATACTGCAAGATCCGTAGAACCACGAATGTACTCCAATAGAACCTGTTTTGCAACATGAAGCCGGCATCAGGTAGCCTCGTGAGACCATCCTGATCTCGCAAGCTTTCAAGGTTTCACTCGCGAATCAGTCTGGAGACTCTCCGTTGAAGAAAATTTGGAGCCGTTCACCAAACGAACGTCCAATCAGCGTTGGCTTTGAGGCGGGTTGAGGTGTGACGCAACGAGAAGCGCGACAGTTCAGTCTAAAGAACATGGCGGCTTCAGCCGATGAAACTAGCGTTAGCGTGGCTATCGAGCAAGTTTTATCGGAATTACAGAGTATTTCTTCACTGAAAGAAGAGCAAAACACTGCTCTGGAGGCTTTTCTCAGAGGAAAGGATGTTTATGCTCTTCTCCCGACTGGTTTCGGCAAGAGTAGCCTGGCTGTTAGTACGTCATATGCTTCGTTGATCTGGTTCATTTGGCCCGTCTATCACCAACATAGGCCAATCAGCTAACCAGTATTTTCGCCCCTTCCCAAAATTACTTCAACGGAAGGTTTCCAGATGGATATGCAGAGCAAATCCACCTGGCGGAGTCAGGTTAGGCATCAGGGCTTCAAAGATCAAAACATTATTTCCTGATCTAAAGTAGGTAAAGTACAGACTTGGAAAAAAGTCTAAAAATGGGTTTAAAAAAAATATTTTCGAGGTTTGAGATCAAGGGTGGGAAAAGCTAAATTATCAGGCTACAAAATACATATTTTAATAAATATAACTGTCTGAATTAATCCCTTATAGTTCCAAATTACATACAAATTTAATGGTTGAGCAGTAATACTTTACCAATAGAGGGCTATAACTACCAGTGATTGGCTAAGAGTGGCCACCCACTAGCTCCGCCCCTGTTGGACACTCCAGAGAATGGTAGAGATAAGGATTATCAAGAACAGAAAACAGCGGTGAACCTTCAGTGGAGGGTGAGCATCCAAAACCCTGCTCTAGAACTTCACTAACTTATTTCACAGGACAGACACCATCAGTGAACACAATGGTGGCTGCTAGTTTATGTGTCTGTGGTCTGGAGGGGCAGCAGATGGACAGTGGAAAACCAGCAGAAACTGTATCACAACAACAGATGGTGATGTGGAGAGATTATATTGATATTTTCCCATCAGTGCCAGCTCAGCTTCAGTACCAATCCACTCACTTCTCAGGTTTTTACTCTCTGAGTCTTGAGGTGGAGCTGCTGTTATTTTTAGTCCCTGCTTGGATACTGAGCTGCACTGAAGTTGGGACATCATGGGCCTGCTGGTCAGTGAATAATCAGGGACTGGAGGTACTGGGTGGTCATGCCACATACACAGCATTGATTCTATAACCGATGTATACATGGTTTCCAGTTCTGATCCACCATGTTTTGTCTTACTGCCTGCAGCCTCCTCTGCCTCACTTCTTCACTGAGTCTTAGTAAAAGTCTTCAAACTGTGCAAATGTTGCCTGGTGCTTGTGTTGCATGAAGACGATGGGCAGCCTTCATGCAAGGCTGGAGAAAAGGGTTGATATAAACTGAAAAAAAGGAGCTGGTACCAACAGAGCAGAACAGCTGTAATTATCAGAACAAAACATCTGCTCTACAGAAGAAGATCCTGGAGAACAATGTCTGCTCAAGGGTCTAAAGAGGCCTAGTCAAAGTTCACGTCAAAGGATGCACATCTGGAAGCAAATCCTCAACAAACCTCAAACTTGGTGGGATTTCTGCTTGGTTTCACAGAAAGATCCAGAACCAGATAAAGGCTGTGAAACTTTTGCACTGTTTGCACTGCAGACATCATGACTGCTACTCGGCTCATGCTACCATTTGCATTATTTGCACTATAGCCACTGTACTGTGCAGTAAAAATAACAGTTACATCGTTTACATTGACTATTTGCACTAGTCATCCATCAGTAATGTTACTTTGTAAAAATTTACCGTTACACTTCCCATCTGCACATTTGTATTATTTTTTAGTATTTAAACGAGTTCGCTGTTAGATTTTTAGTTATCCGAGCAGATACCTATATTTATTTTTATATCTTAGGTTGTTATTTCAATTTTATTTTTATTTTTTTATGCTATGGTTCATTATATTTTATTTTGCACCGTGGGGTTGAGAGGACTGTCATTTAATCTGTGTTGTATGTTTACCATGTGGCACATTTGACAATAAAGTTTAGTTGAGTTGAGTTGAAACTGATCTTCGATGTCCATTAAGATAGAAAAAGAAAATAGATTCTAATAAATGAACATGGTTATCATTCCCTTTTATTTTCCATCCCTATATTCATCAGCTCTGATCAGCCTAGTTACTTTGTAAATGGCTTTCATGAAAAGATCCCCTTTAAAATATTCTTTTAACATAACAAAATGCAGACAAGTTCCAGGGGTGTGAATACTTCTCCGTTCATTTAGCCAACCTCCGGTGTCAAAGCTCAGCTTGAATACAGTACTTTCATTGATCAAAACATGTTGGAGTGTAAATATTGTACACAACGGATGAAAGACATCTGCTGTCTTTTCCATCACATTATCCAGAGTCTCTGGAGAAGGCGTTTTGTTTCAGATTGGTGCTACATAAATAAAACTGACAAGAATTGAATTGAGCTTGTCAGCTTTGCTGTGTTTCAGGGAGTCACTGCAGCGCTGCTCAGCCATGCTCAGTTAATCAGAGCAGCTTTATGACCCAAAACTTCTGACAAGGTTACATTTATCTTTCTGCTCCTTTTTCATCTTCATTGTTTATGCAGTTTTCTTTTTGAGTTCTGATCCCTTGCATGTTGATCTTTGATGGAATTCTGCTAATTAACGTCATATTTAAAAGTCTAAATGTGGTATAAGTCTGAATGACATTTACGGTTTATGGATAAACTATTACAGCTGGTAGTACTGTACCCAACTGCTCATAATGTTAAAGATGAAAATCTTCTGTTAGAATAGATTTTGTTTTAGTGCTTTAATTACAGTTTTATCCCTGGTGGGTTCTCAGCATGCAGGTATCAACCATCTTGATTACTGTGGACTAATCTACTGCACATGATAATGCTTTGACACTCAATCTTCATCATCAGACATGAAGCTGATGAACTTTCAAACAGTTTACAGCACAGTGTCTACATGCTAGGAAACAATGTGAGCAGTCAGTGCAGCTGAGGAGGAGCTAAACGGAAACATCAGAAACCTAAAAGAGGAAAGAAGCACACAGAAAAGGATATTTTTAGTGCATAAGTGACACAAAATCTCCTTCAAAAAACACAAAACATCCAACTTCGCCATAAAGTTAAGAAAAGGTGAATCAAGAACTAATCCCTACAAATTAGGGATGCACGATATAATCGGCCCCCTATCGGTATCGGCCTTAAAACTGAATATCGGACATCGGCCACCCCACCGATATTTAACCCGATATTTGATCAGCTTCTGAGTTTCTAAAGCCTAAAAAAATAAAAAATACTACTTCTTCTTCTTCCTCAAAAACTTCTTTTTTACAGACTTAAATACTTCTAAAGACGAGGGAAAAATATTGATAAATTAAAATATCACATTATCTTCATATGCTGATATATTGCCATTTAAAAACACCATATCAATCTCTTTCACTAATGAAATATTGCTATATGTCATCGTTATGCTACGAAATACCCCGGAAATTCACCAAATGTTGCCATATTTTTATATGTTGATATATTGACGCGGTATCGATCTATTTTACTAACAAAATCTCACAAGAATTTGCAAAATATCACAAGAGTTAGTAACAGAATGATGAGATTTTGAAAGTAAAATAGATCGATACCGCGTTTTTAAAAATCAATTTGATATCAGCATATGAAAATATATTTGAGTATATTATTTTTCAAAGTGTCAGAAATGGATAACAAAACTGCTATTTTCAATGACTACTTATTTTTGTCCAGCTTTAACATCGGTATCTATATCGGTTATCGGCTACATGAGTTTTAAAATATCGGCATATCGGATATCGGCCAAAATCCCAATATCGTGCATCCCTACTACAAATGGCTAATGAGCTGCATGTGTTACTGGTTTTTAACCCTTTACAGGGCAGTCATTGAAATACTTTGAAAATCCAAATTTCAGGGGAGGAATGTTATTGAAGGACAGGACAAGACCTTATTAGTTTTGTAACACAAAAAAATATGTATATGTTGATTCCAAAAAAATGCTGCACAGTGACGCAGCAGGTAGCACTGCTGCCTTGCAGCAAGAAGGTTCCAGGTTCGATTACTGATTCTTTCTGCATGGAATTTGGATGTTTTTCATGTATGGGTTCTCTCCGGGTACTCCGGCTTCCTCCCACAGTCCAAAAACATGACTGTTAGGTTAATTGGTTTCTCTGAATTCCTCTTAGGTGTGGTTGTGTGTGTTTGAATGGTTGTTTATCCTGTTTGTCTCTGTGTTGCCCTGCAATAGACTGGTGACCTGTCCATGGTGTACCCCGCCTCTTACCCCTAGACAGCTGGAGATAGGCACGGGCACCCCTAGCACCCTAGGGATAAGCGTTTCAAAAATAGATGGATGGATGATGGCAAAAATTTATGTCAATTTAATAACAAGAAACGGCCACTTGCCCTAATATACGGTAATGGGAAAAAAAATTATGAAAGTGCTTCTATAAGAAATTAATGAAAACCTACGGTGGCCCTGAAGTGCAAACTGCAACTACAAATCTAAAAGCGCAACTACATTAAGGAAATCGCAACTACATAAAGCAAAGCGCAACTACATTAAAAAAAAACAAAACTACATTAAGGAAATCGCAACTACATAAAGCAAAGCGCAACTACATAAAGAAAAACAGGGTCAAACGGTGCCGTCGTCCAATCAGCGATGTCTAATGTTTCCCACTGGTACCTACATTTTCCGGTAGTTTAATGTAATTGTGTTTTCCTTAATGTAGTTGCGCTTTGCTTTATGTAGTTGNTTGCGATTTCCTTAATGTAGTTGCGCTTTGCTTTATGTAGTTGCGATTTCCTTAATGTTGTTGCGCTTTTAGATTTGTAGTTGCAGTTTGCACTTCAGGGCCATCGTAAAAAACACTCACAGAGTGAAAGAAACAATTATTTTTTGTTACGACAAAACCTTAGAGTATTACTGCTGATGCAGGCACTTATGTTTTTCACTTTTTTGACTTTGTATGTTAACTTTTAACTTTAGTGTTTTAAATTTTTCCCTTAGTTTTTCCCTTTTTTTGTTAACTTGTTAATTCTTTTTTTCAACCTGATTTACAGTGGTTAATGATTCATTCAAGGGTCATCTAATTGGTCAAATTAAAAAATAACATTTAAAGCCACGTAGCAGTATCATAGCTGAATAGCTGATAATTCTTGTGATTCTAGACCTCACTGATGGATGGAGGGGACTTAATTTGTAAAGGGTATGCAAGTGATCAAAAACAGTAACTTGCTATATAAAGGATGAATCCTAATAGAAGAGAAGAAACCCAGCCATTCATCCTTAGAAATTGTTCACATGTGTGAACTGTTTCGTCGTTGATGTTGTGGGTCTTTTATAATTTTGTTCTCACTAATCCTCAGAGGTGCAAAAGCAAGTCTTTCCTATAAAATCTCCCAGCAACTGAAGAGAGGACAGATGATGTGTTGAGAATCAGCCAGTTCAACTGGACAGCTGTCTCAGTTCTCTTTCCAGATCCAGTTCAATCAGATCATCCAATAAGATTAAATGTTCAAAGTTTTCTTTTAAAGAACAAATCAGCTGATTGCATGAACTAGTATGACAAGATCAGGTTCACCTGCATATCTATAAGATTAAATCTGTTCCTGTAAATTTCCCTTCTTAGTTGGTGAATCCAGTAAAAACAGATTCAAGGCAAGGCAAGGCAAATTTATTTGTATACAACAATTCAGTACAAAGACAATGGAAGGTGCTTTACATGATTAAAATATAGGAAAATAAAACAGAATCAAAGCAAGTAGGAAAAAAAAATAAAATAAAAAATACAAAAACAAAAAAGAATATTAAAAACAGTTGGACTAAAGAAAATAAAAAAGTTGAACTAATGATGTTTTAGTTGAACTGTTTTAGTGGAAGATGCTCCTTCCTTTAAAGGAAGGAAAATCTGCAGACATAGCGCTGTCTGGTTCCTAGTCTATTTTCCCTACATTCTCCCTGTCATAATGTGTCTTGTTCCCTATTTCACAGTCTCCTTTTGTTTTCACTGTTTTCTGATTGAAGCGAGGTCCAAGCTTATTGTGTGCCATCTAACAATACCTGAAACTCATTTGCATTCATTAAGAAAAAAAACAAACAAATGTAATTCTGTTTTCATCTTCAGAGGCGAGTCAGAGCTTCTGACAGGCCTGGAAAATGACACCCAGGCAGAGCAGAAATGGGCCTGTCTGTGTGGACGTTCCGGTGTTCAATGAAGCATCAGAAATGATGCAACTGTGCAAAATAAAACCCAAACAAACATTTTTAGTTATTAAAACTCATGCCACAAGACAGCTGCAGTTTGGTTCAGATCCCCTCCTTCTAGAGTCTATGCCTCAGATGACATTTTGGTTCCTTGCAGGTGCAGTGCATCTGGCCAGGCCCACGAGGATGCTGATTTTCCATGAATGCAGATCAGCTCTCTGTGTTATTGATGGGCTTGTCCAGTACACTTTTCTCCATGACCCAGTTCTGGTGCTCTGACGGCCCTTTCTCATATGTTCCCTTGCAGCTGATGCATGTTATCAAAACAGCAGGAGAAAGACATAATTAGTTAACATAAGGAAGAAAGCTGGGCTGCATGTCAAAATACTTAAGCCGTTTTTGTCTTTTAGATCAAAATGTTATATTAAGCCAAACCTCCTATATTTTAGTGCCAATAAATCATTCAGACACGAACCTCCAGGCTGAAGGATGAAGCAGAGCAAAGAACCAGAACCTGTTTGTATTACTGTAGGAGTGACAGTCTCATTCCCAAAGGGGTTACTGACTGGAAACTGAATCAGTTAGTGAAGAACTAAAGGAAAAAGCAGGTTCTGTGTTGAATGGATTCCTGTTCAAATGGAAAAACTGTTCTCATGTGAAAAGCTCATTTTGTTCTCTTCTTATCAACTTTTCTGTTCAAAGAAGGAACCCTGCTTAGGTTAAGTTGTTCAAGCAAACATGCTAAACTGATGAGGCATAATATAGTGAGCACCAGTCAATGCTGAACCAACAAGGCTGGACGTGATGAGTTTTTCAGTTCACTTCGGTTTATTTATATGGTGCCAGTTCACCTCATGTTCATAGGCACTCTGTAAAGACAATTTAACCAGAATGGTTAAAAGTTTCTATCAAGGGAAACTGGCTGATTTTATCCAGTTATTGACTTGTGAGTGTTAGGGATGGTGCAGATGGACCCAGCATTCAGGCGAGATGGACAGTGGGAAATTTCAAAAAGTTTAATCGAAACAAACAACAGAACGCAGAGCTGCATGGATCTAAGGTTCTGCAGCGACTGCGAGGGGAGGCAAGATGACCGCCTGTAACTGACGCTGAAACACCGGAAAGTGACCACGATAATCTGACAGAAGATGATTATCCATGCGAGTCACTTACCTGGTTAAACAGTTCAGTCCATCCTCACAGGTGAGGCAGAATCCAACGGGATGCGGCGAAAGCCGCCCAGAGTGTCCCCGATGTAGCAGCCCTAGTAAGCAGGCAGGGGTCCGATCCAGACCAGGAAAAAAACGATCAGAACAGGACAGCTCTGAGATCCAAGAGTCTGCATCCTGACCAGGGGTTCTGATCCGAACAGGGACAGCTAGATCCATGGAGCGTTCCGGCAGAGTTCAGAGTTCCATGAATCCAGCAGAGGGCTCAGACAGACAAGCTCAGATTGAGACAGGTGGGCTCAGTGGTTAAGAGAAACAGAGACAAGACATGGTACCAGGAGAACTGCTGAACTTTAAACTGGCTCCAACCAGCTTCCTTTTTCCCCCCATGGTGCTTCCCTTCCACATGTTCTCTCCAGCAACTAAAGCATCTATAAATGTTCTATAGATGAAGCCCCCGACACAATATTTTATACAAGCAGTTCTTAACGGCTGCTGCATCTCTCATGTTGATAAAACACAGATGACTTTTTTTTTAGAAAATGTGCAGCTCTTAGGAGTAAAGACTCTACAAGAGCTGCAGTTTAGGAGATGTTCTGGTCCATAGCTGGCAGGGCTGGAGGACCTTCTACCTGATAAATTATGTTTCTACTCATCCATGGTGCATTAAAGCCAAAGTTCTGTGATGATTTTTCTAACTTCCTTGAACCCGGTTCTGTCCCTTCTCTGCAGGGATCCTTCCTTGGCAGCGCTACTTTCTCGATCGGGGACCTGCTGAGGGCTAAGGATGGACGACTGACCTTGAGTCTGAGGTGAGCGCAGGTTATCTTTACTACTGCGTTTAGGTTTCTTTTCTCAGAGCCTAAACAGAGCAGCCTGAAATGTTCCAGACATGTTTGAACAGCACGAACATAGCATGAGCTGCTGCGCTGTTTGTTTCTGACACCGTGTATTTAGATGTGAGGAAGCATGGTTCACCAGTCTGAACTCTCTCTCTCTGTCATGCAAATAAGAAAGAATATTATTTTTCATAAGATGTAAATAACTGTGACTTGTTAGCGTAAGAAATCCTGGCCCAACTCTTTCTAGAAGACAAGTTTCTTAGCACAAAAAATATTGTTTAAGTATTTTTCTAATATTAATCAGCATGGAAAGATAACTGCTAATTTTCAGAAGAATGCATTGAGGCTTGAGAAATGTCTGGGCCTTTTATTAGGAACGCCTTTCTACATCAGCAGCCACCAGGCAGACATTATGCAAACATAATGCTCAATAGTAATGTCATTAGAGAGAGAAAGTCAGGAGGAGTACAAGCAATTTGTTTAAGGCGGTCCAGAGACACCAATTCTACTGGGAAGGTGTCATTAAAGATGTGCGCTTTGCTTTACTTTTACTGTGACTATATTTAATGAACAACTTAAATTAGTGCATTAATGTGAAACAGAACGAAGAGGAAAGATTGACATCAGTTCTAAGCTACCTTTGCTGGTTAAATTGTCTTCAGAAGGCATTTAACGAGTACATGGAGGATAAACTAAGCTATCCTGGCTAAGTGTAGAACAGGGGTATAAATGCTTTTTAAAATTCACAAGGAATGGAGCTGGACCCCCTTGATTTAGATCTTAACTGCTCCATGTATTAAAGGGGAAATGGAATGATGAATATTTGTGTTTTCAAACTCTCTCCATGCAGTTTGATTGAGCTGGATCTCATTTCAAACAGAATAGGAAAAAAATTCCGTCTTGTAATGTTGGATTTATGGGGTTTATCCGTGCAAACTTCTCACTCAGATAAAGGTTCTGATGCAGACAGCCAAACCAAAAAAGATGTGAAACCTACTTCCAGAGAGCAAGCATCTCCTTCTGGACAGCTATCCCCTTCTGGATAGCTGTCTGACAAGACTGAACCTGGAGTTCAGGCTAAGATATCCTCGCGGGTTCTAGTGGGTTATCACACGGGTCTGTTCTCACTGTGCACGAACCCATAGATGCGCCCTACATGTTTAAGGTTGACGCAGGTGCAGTACTCGCAGAAAACACATGGGGCAGTGTTCAACATTGCAAGCGTAAAGAAACGACGTTCCACTTCCAAAATGCCGGAGTACAGTATTGTTTATTTAAGAATTTATGATTATTGAAGAATAGTATGTGTATTTATGCCACTGACACAGAAATAGGCAGTGGAATAAAACAGTAGGTTTACCTGCTGCACACTTGATGATGGGGAAACCAGCCTGCCTTTGAAGCCCATATGGACCTTTTTGCTTTTTAAATTTAAAAGGTGAATGCATTATATACCATGTGTAGTTTCAGACTATATGCTGTATGTGATGGAAACAGAAACTAAAATTCTTGTTTGTGACTTGGCGGTTAGGTGTGCGACCTAGCACCCAGGCTGCGTGGGTGGTCCGTGCTCATGGGGACAGCATTACTGAGTCATTTTTGGATCTCGCGCCCTTGCACCCTGTTCAATGTGGCGAGTATAAACCAAGCATTATTGTTCATGCAGACCAATGCGGACCTTCATTGAACACCCAAGTGTTGAAACAAACAACAACAATGGAGGATGCTACAGTCAGCAGTAGCAACCTCAGAGTTCCAGGTGTGTTGCAGAAGCTTTTTTTTGTTGTTGTCAATGGCAGGCAGCATTTTCCCTCTTTTGTCTCCTTTGTTCCTTCTTTACTTGTGGGGCAGTCATACTGGTGTGGCTCAAGTATTACAATGCCTATTATATTGTGGGTCGACAGTGGTCTAGGTAGCAACTGGAGGGTAGCTGGTATGAACCAAAGCTCTATGTCTGCCAGAGGGCCAGATGGGCAGAGGGCCCGGTACGGCAGACTCTCCTCTGTCTGTGTGTTCTATTAGGTCAGCAGCTGGCCACATAAGGTGAGGAGGCACTCTGGAGCTCATCTCTATGAGTGCGTGTGGGTGAATGACTGAGTGTAGTGTAACATGACTTGGAGTCCCCTGACTTGAAAAGGCGCTGTATCAGTACAGGCCATTTATCATGGTCCATCCCTTGCTTGACATTTTGCCAGCAATTCATGTGGCCAGTAGGGACAATGCTCCACTGCCCTCAACAGGTCATCAGATAGGAAGAGCTTCTATCTTCTTTCCCGTAGGACCTTACGGAACGATTTTGCAATTTTTAATGTGAAAAGTCAAATAACGGCATCTGTGTTCCTGGAGAGGAACCTCCTCCAGAGACGCTTTTAGTCTGAAGAGACCTGTAGTATGGGTGGATTACAGTCACTTGCTGTGGTACCTCTGTCTGTCCAGGATCTAAAAGGTTGAGACGACAGATGTAACAAAATGAGGCGCTCTGAAGACATTAGTTAACAGCAGAAGGAGGCGGCTGGTCTGGACCAGTTCTGGAGCTACAGGAGGAGAATGAATGATGGATGGTTTCAGTCCTTCTAAGGGTTAAAGTGAATCTGCATTTTGAAAAGGCAACAACAAACTTCATCCTATGTCACCATAAATTTTGCGATCATCTATTTTAGATTGCTCCTTCAACCTGTGTCACAACCTGGTCCAGTCTCTGATTGGTTGATACAACACAGATTGACAGAAAGGTTTTGAACTCCAGTGACATTTGCTTCCCATCCAGGGAATCAGGATAAGATGTAAACAATTTGCTCTGTGTGCATCGTGAACGCAGCATTACTGCTCCTCCAGCTTTATGAGGTTTCATCTTTGGGTTGATGTGGCTTCGTTTGCATACCATTAAAAAAATCCCAGTTTAATAAGTTACAATTGGTACTTCTAATGTTAGAAGCTGAATAAAGAACATTTTGAAAGCAACTGCGTTGATCAGTTTAGATATTGGCTGCACTGATCACTGCTAACCAGTATTGCTGAGCCTCTGCTGACAATCAGGTGTACGTTTGAGGATTGCTTTTAAAGCACAGCCTGAATCAGCAATTGCTCAATATGATTTGTGGGTGGCGGTGATTCCTTCTTATAAAATCCCACCTGTAACAGTAAATGTATGAAAGCAGGTTGTGTTCTTTAGAGTGGCCGGCTGTTTCTACCATCTTTCCACAGATTGAAGATGTTTTCCCTGTGGAGGCAGGAGCCGTTTTCTGACAGTAAAGTAATCACAAATGGTAGTCCTGATTGATAAACTGGCTTGCCTTGGCTGCATGAATGGAGGTGAAAGTCAGCAGGGTTACCATGGGTACCAAGAGTAAAATTCCTTACTGGATCAGAGAGGGCACTGTGATGCTGATGGGGTGTTGGATGCTCTTACACAGATGCTGTGAATTAAATGTGCATTTGCTCGTTAATGTTGGTCAGGTTTCAACCTCCTGCTTCTGTTTCTCCTTCTAGAACAACATTGATGTAAATAGGAGAAATGGAAGATGCTTTATGTTTCTGATTATTAAAGAACGAGGTTTTTGTTTCAACAATCACAATTTTGCCCTGGATCTGTCAGCTTCTTTTTATCCAGATTTTCTTTGACTATTTCTTTTTCTCTTCACACTCTGGACATATAACCCCCATACCCCCCCACCACCACCCAACCCCCACCCCTCCCTATGTGCCCTTCTTTAATTTGTTGTGTGAAGTTTTCAATTTCCTGCAGGTAATCCCTAGTCACCAGCTTAATTGTGTCTCGCAAGATGAAGTTTATGAGCTGCGGTCAGGAAAGAAATTACAACCTCACTCCCCCTTGTGTGTTTGCACATTTCTGTCCGCTCCTGCACAGAAGAAGCATGGATTTGATAAACAAACCGAGGTGACTCCTTTGGCTCCTCTCTGGTGTTTGGTTCTTCACTGGGGGAAATGGAGCAATTCAAAATTATAAGCTTGACCAGTTAGTTAGATTTAGATTAAAACAAGTTGCACAGTTGAAAGTTCTTCATTAGTGAAAACACCTTTATTAAACAGTTACCTAAAGTTCAGACGCTCAGTATAAAAAACAAAACAAAAAAACATGTATATAATGAAATGTGCATTTCTTAAAAAAAACCTGCGGAGCCTTCATGGTTAAAGGAGGTCGCAGTTAAATCTGGATAAGGAAACATGACCTAAACAGAAGAACTGTCCTCTGAAAGGCTGCTCCAGTCCCTCCAGCAGGGTCGGTTGAAACGGCTCAGTTTTTATCTGCGTAGCTTAAGCCAAACTTCAGAGCAAATCCACACAGAAAGAGCAAGTTAGGATCAAACACGCATACAGAGACATCAGAGCACCAAAGCAGGAGAAGCCTACCTAGAAGATGGGAAGTGAAAACTGAGGTCAGCATTCGTTAGTGAACTGTTGAAAATCAGCTGAAGAAAACTGGGTTTATGGCAAGTAATTTACAATAAAATGGAGGAACGACACTTTAGAGCCAATAGAGATTCAGGTCCAATCAGGCTTTATTTACTACAGACACTCATCCAAGTCATTTGATAAAATAAACTTGCAAAAACAGAGTCCTGATAGAATATTTAAATCAAAGCCATGTATAAGAGGAAGACTGCGCGACAGAAGCAGCGAGTTTACATGCAAAGTCAATGGTTGACGCGCGTCAAGGCGCAGCAAAAGGTCCCGCGGCGCGTTTTGAGCAGCAGGCGCAGCACGTCTGGGCAGCTGAAGCAGCGCGTCGGGCGTGTTTAAGCATCTGACTCGCGTGACGCGCCGCAAACGCGCTGCTGCTCGAGATGGAAAAATGTAACTTTGCTGCTCGACGCGCCACATCAACCAATCAGAGAAGCTGATCTGGGAGCTGGCAGCGAGAGAGACACAGCGCTGATGACACAGACCGCTCTGATCACTTCTCTTAAACAGTTTATTAACGCATAATTACCGTAACTTAAAATGCATACATCTGCCGGCAGAATATATTCGCTTTTATTATTCTGGTGCCTGCAGATCGGATTATTTAGATGAAAAACACCTACCAGCTGCCGCCGTGAACCGCGAGGAGGCGACCCGGCCAGATGCTGCTGATGAAGGGATTCCTTCTGTCGGCGCACCGCCGGTATGTGGGGGTCTGAGCGGCTCCGACAGAAATAACATTG
>NW_015150514.1:1167862-1176604 GCF_000732505.1 Cyprinodon variegatus
GGTACAAGCAGCAAAAATGAAGCAGCAGACGCAATTTTGCTGCTTTTGCTGCGTCCGGTGTGAACGTAGCATAAGATGATGCTAAGCTCAGCTTTCTCCAGATGGTTCTTTTCTGGAAGAAGGTGCTGATGTTAAGGAGGCAGGGTCCAGTTATCAGACTGACTGTGGTTTTTGTTTTGTTTTTTTCTGTGGCCAAGTATAAGTGTTGGAGGGAAACATTGATTAAAAAATAAAAAATAATAAGAAACAAAGCAAGTGGCCCAGATTTGGAGATTTGATTTGCAGTTTGCTTGCTGCCTCGTCCAGAAGGAAAACATTTGGATGATGAGGAGCTTTACATGAGTCTGATCCACTCTGGGCTGTTTGACCCGTGGAAGAGACCATGACTCACACTACAAATTAGTTCTGCTGAACAGGAGCTGCAGCGCTGAGATGGGCAGGGATGCAGCTCATTCTGCACAAACAGATGCTTCATTTAAACATAATGTCCTTATCCCCACTCAGCCAGTTGTTGCAGAAAGTCAGTTCATTGGAGCTGCTTTGAGGATTTGGGACTGTTTTATCTCCATAAAGCAAGGATTGTTTCCCTTCAGTGCATATCCAAACCAATATGACTCTGGCCAACTTCTTTTCATAAGCTCTGGATTTGCATTGCTTGCAAGCATGTGTGGAGAAAAATTGGTATTTGACTAGCACCACAGAGAATATATGATTTAAGTCTTTTCTTTGTCCCCTCAGTGAAGTTTGCAGCGCTGCAGGGCTGTCTGGCTCCAGGCTGATTCCTTATTCCCAGGAATTTTCCACAGTTCAGCTGCTCTCTCAGGTCTCACTCACTTTCATGCAGGCCTGCTTAGGATGTTTGTCACGGATTGTTTTTGTTTGCCGTGCGACACGACCGGTTTGATTTGGGTCACTTTTCTGAGCGGTTGCTGACAGTGTCGTGATGAATGAGTGGGACGGCGGGATGATGATCCGTCTCTATGGTAGACACAACTGAGATGACGATGAGGAGGTTTGCCCCCTTCCTCATGTCTCAAACACATGCAGTATATGCTGAACATTTTTAAAAAGGCAGAAGAAATGAACTGGGAACGATCAGCCAGCTCAGCTCACATAGCTGGCTAGATTATTTTGGATTTCAGCTGCACATTTCTGCAAAGTGTAAAACCATTTTTTATGTATGTTTGAGCACATTCATAGCAGAACATTTTAATTTAAGACTGAAATCTAAAAGTTTGGGGCTTATTGTTTGTGTCTTCACTTAGAATGATGTAGAAGCATACAGTATACAGATTAAACATGTAGCAGTTGCATGGGATAGAGATTATCAATGGAAAATAAGAGACAGAAAACAATCACCAACTGTGGAATAACCTAAAGGATTTGGAGATAAACATAAACAAATGGTTCGGATTGATGAGTACTGAGCTGTTAGGATGGCCTAGCCAAAGTTCAAACCTTTGATTCATGGCGAATCTATGTAAGAATTAAAAACTGAAATCCACAGAAGCTTTACTTCAAATCTGATTGAACCTGAGCTGTTTAACAAGGAATAGACAACAACTTTTTGGCCCTAAGATTTATCCTAGGGCTAGGCAATATGACCTAAAATCAATATTGCAGAAATTGGGCAGTTTTACCTCGATGACTATAAATGCAGGATAAGTGCTCCAGGTCCTTAATCTGAAATAAAGGCAGGTGTAGAAAATTTATTGAATAAATCACTTTACATATTACTTTCAATTAAACATTTAAGTCTTGTATCCACTCAGGTTTAAACATTCAGCAATGTCTCATTGAACAGGAGAAAAATGTTTCCTCTCTTACAAACATTTTTGCGCAAGAGTACTGAAGTCGTTTTCACATCTTGGAACTCAACAGTGTGGTTGAGCTGTAGATGGTGGAGGTTCGTACTTTGGGTAGTCCCAACAGTTTTGAGACAAACTTTGCATGTCATGTTATTTAGCTTAACATCTATGGTCTGCTGTGCACTCAACTCTGACATTGCGTTCTTGACTTCTTCTCTGCACGCTCAGCTTCTTCTCTGCTCTCGCTCGGCTCCACAAGATAAACTGATGTAATCTCATTTAGACACATGCTTCAGTGTCTTAAAGGAGAAGGAAATGCCAGCCACCAGGACACACATGAAAAATGGCAGAATTAAGTTTATTTATTTTACAGACACGGGAAATGTATTGCCAGTGTTCTGTCAGATGAGCATACCTCGTCAGACCAGCATACCCATAGTCAATATGCATGCACAAAATGTATCCCTTTAGCTGTGGATAAAATAAACAATTCGAAGTGAGATCGCCATATGCTTCAAAAAACACCAAAAAGTAAGTAATTAAATAGTTTTTTTTGTACAGGGCTAAAGGGATACATGCCCGTTGAGGTAATTTAAAGTTTATTTTTTGTACAAATCTAAATAGATAAACTAATTGAATAACCAGGGATAAACTAAAGGGATAAATGGATATTGACTATGGGTTTGCTGGTCTGAGCGTGTATGCTCATCTGACAGAATATGGTTATTATAGTGAATAAAGGGAACGGTAAAAATCTGGTTTATCACCCAGGCCTAATTTATCCAATGTTTAGTTTTATTGATGTCAGAAAACAGGTTTCCAATTTATTTTCCCACCAATAGTTTTATAATGGAGAGGGTTCTAGTCTGAGGTGGGAGTCTGTTCCTCCAGTTTACTAAACGACTTCAGCTCACATCAGAGTTCATTTGCATGTTGTCCTGTGAGTTGTCCTGGATTTGGTCTCCACCTCCCCGTCAATCTGAATAGATTGAATCTTCACATGGGGAACAGTATGAACCAACCTTAGCTCACATGATTCAACTTAAAGTGACATAAAAATCTCTTTGTTTAACCTTTCAGATAACCTCCTGACTATTAACCCCTTATTGGTCTATTCTATAATCATGCATCATCTATTTCAACTTTGGTTCTTTTTCTTTCAGCATTTTGATGTATTATAGACACTAATATCATAAAATTATTAAATCTGACGTGTAATTTCATGTCCATGTCATATTTACCTGTAATGCTGAAGGTTCGATGGAGCTGGTTTCTATCTCCTCTGGTCATGTGCACCCAGGGCAGGTTTTTGGTCCATCACAGGGCAGCCAGAGTAACACAACCTTTCACACTTTTACTCACTCCTAAGGGTGATTCACAGTGACCATTTAAGCCAACATTCCTAATTCTGGGACTGTTGTAGAGGGCAGAGAACCCATAGAACACAAGTATGGAAAGGAGAAACAAGAAAAAAGACAGGAGTGAGATTCAGATGCAGGATTTTATTGCTGGAAGGCGGCATCAATGCAAGCAGTGCTATTGGCAGACGTTTTTATCCAAACAAAGGAGGAGATAAAGATGCAATTAACGTCAAAACCAACAAAAGCCTCTTAGAATGAAGACCAGGAGTCGGACTGTGACGGGGGATTAGAGCAGCCATGGAAAAGTTCTTCATTGTCCTGAGTGTCGTTACAGCCTGCTGCCAATCCCCTGACAACCAGAGCTACCCAGTCAGAATATGCTTCTACCAGAGCGTTAAGCTAGATGGCAGCCATCCAATTAAATACTTTGCAGGCTTTGGGTAGACAATGGATCCCAATGCACAAAGGGCCAACAGGCGCTCTTCTAGGCTTCTTACAGACCAGATGTTCTGGCATCTGCAGAGGTTACAGAACTAACGCTGGGTGCATGACTCTAAAGGTGCAGCAGTAGTTGAGAACATAGATGATCACACACTGCAGCAGCAGCATGTCATCTCTGATAAGGCCGATCTCCCATTTGCCGCTTGGTGTGCAGGTCTATTAAAGAATATTATTAATTCCATGTTACAGTAAAGCAGAACTCACACCCTGTTATAATGGTGAGAGGACGCTGAGATTTCTGGATATTTCTGATATTTTGCTTCTTATTAATCAGCATGCAATTAATGTATCATACCTGAAGGTTAGCCTGTATTCCTCCTGTCTGCTATTTATGTAACTGCACATCCTGTATGACATCACAAACTGTAGGCCTGCCAGATGTCAGTAAACATCCATGTGGATCATTGGCTCCACCAGCAGCCGGAGGAATCCTCACATCCCCTAATACAGAAGACAGATGAAACAAAGGTTCAAGATAAGATGGAGGACATCTAGCTTAAGGGCTGCAGTGACAGCGTCGTCCAGCTGAACGGAGGCTGTTATCTAGTAAAGAGCACATGCTGGTCTGGCAGCTCGTATCTAGCTCTATACTCAGACTCCGGCCTGTAGAGGATGTTCAACTGATACTTGACCTAAAAATTGCAAAGGGAAAACATCTCCCTTATCATGGAGCACACCAGCTTGGTTTCCTATGGTTCAGCCAAATTCTGACCAAACAGTCGGGATGCTGCAGTTATAGTTCAGACTTTTCAGATGGGCACCACTGTCCTGGTCTGGTATTGGCGCCTGTAGGTGGGCCTTAGCGGGCCTGTCTTCTGTTTCTGTTGGTCATCAGCAGAGATAGGAAGTAACAAAGTACAAATACTTCGTTACTGTACTCAAGTAGATTTTTCTGATATTTTTACTTTACTTTACTACTTATTTTTATGGCGACTTTTTACTTCTACTCCTTACATTTTTACACAAATATCTGTACTTTCTACTCCTTACATTTTAAAAAATTGGCTCGTTACTTTAGTTTTGAATCATTTCAATGGAGTTACCGTTATTATTTTTCACGTCATCAATACCAAATTCAATCTAATTGGATGGGAATCTACGTTGCATTTGACGCACCACTACAAGATGAATCGACAGATTCGGCGGTATTCATTGGCGGCAAATCATTGCAGCTTGGTGGCGGTGGCGTTAGCATAGTAGCATGGACGACGAGATGATTGAAAATGAACACAACGGAGATCTAGTCCTATTGGCAGACATCCATTTAAAATGTAGGTAACAGCATGAAAAAAGTGGTTTCTACTTTTACTTTTATACTTTAAGTAAATTTACAAGCCTGTACTTTGTTACTTTTACTTGAGTAAAGAAGTTTAATCAGTACTTCCACTTTTACCAGAGTATTTTTTAACACAAGTATCTGTACTTTTACTCAAGTACGGAAAGTGAGTACTTTTGCCATCTCTGGTCATCAGTGTGCTCTCCGACCTTTTCACATAGCTTGGTTTTAATCAGCTCTTACATAAGAACCTGATTTCCTTCCATCATAAAATTCAGGTTTCCTCAAAACTCATGAAGCATTTCCCTTTACACAGGCTGCTGCTCTCACTGTATACTGTCTCTTTTTTGATGATTCTCTGTGAAACAAGAACACCTATTTCCTAAAAGGAAAATATGGCATAATTTTTATGAAATACAACATAAAGCAACCGTTCTACTTCAGAAATCACTAAAATCCACTTTCTAGATTGCTGGATGCTTGGCCTGAATGAGCTGCTACCATGTGATTGGCTGATTTCAGGCTCACCACACAGGTTTACCTGAGGAAGTGTCTGCTGGTTGTAAATCTGTGTAAATCCCACTAAATATCTCGCTGAGGCTTATATCCAGGCTGCTGTTGGCCAGAGGCCTGCAGGGAGATTGCTGTGAATCCCTCTGGTTGTAATCTATGGGCTTCCCTTGTGACTGTTGCTCCTCCAGAATGAAGTCAGTCGGGGGTTATAAGGCTGATACCAGCCACTTCAAACACTGGAAGGTTTCAGTAGATTTTCTTGGATTTTTTTTTTGTTGAATAGGAAATAATTGAGTGGGCTGCACTGTGGAACGGTTTGAAGCATTATTGTCTTGCAGCAGAGAAGGTTCTGAGTTTGATTCCCATGGAGTTTGAATGTTCTCCTGGTGCCGGTACGTTTCCTCCCACAGTCCAAAAACAAGAGTGCTAGGTTAATTGGCATCTCTGAATTGTCCTTAGGTGTGACTTTGTGCATGGATATATGTGTTTCCCTGTAATGAGCTGGAGACCTATCCGGATGGACCCTGCTTTTCACCAATAGACTGCTGGAGATAAGCACCAGCCCTACCAGTGGTAGAAACATCTTGGATTTATCTTGGCAGGTCTGCAGATGTATCATCATGTACGGTTGCTCTGGGGCTGCTCAGGTCTCTCTGGCTATGAAGCTTTTTCCCACATCATTTCAAAGATGTGAAAAAGTGTTTCTGTTCTGGGACATGCTTCATATCAATGCATCCAATAATACTTTCCAGCGGTTTAATTTTCTCTTCCCGTCTTCTTTTGCCTTTGCATTAATTCATTTTCCTTCCCAAATCCTCAGACTCTAGTTCCCCTTTTGCACTTCTCGTTATCTATAAAACTTTATATGCTCAGCAGCAGAAGCACTCTGTGACCCAGTTCTGCAGCTCAGAGTGAGATTTGATTTTGATATGAATTTGTATGCTTGTGTTAAGGGTACTTATGTGTGTGTGTGTCTGAAAGTGAATGTGTGTGCATTAGAGATTTAGCCCAGCAAGTCTTCATTATCACAGACCAGCGCTTTGCTGCCTTGCTTCATGGCTTATTCATCCTCTTTGGCCTTTCTTTACAGTTCCACTATCAACAGTTTAGGCTCCTGTCATGATATCGCTTTAGGATCACCCGGCTCCAACACCCACACTTATCCACAGACAACCCACTCAGCCTCACACACACTGTCCCCTGTGACTGATTCTATCTAAGCCTGACCTAAAACACTAAAGATCAACTATCTGATCCGCTTAGAAAGGAGAAAAAGACTGCAGCTGGGAGTAACAGTACTGCTGTGTTTGTGAGTGTGAGGCTATTCATTCTCAAACTGCCGTGACTTTAATATCAGCAGAAATTCAATACACCCACAATGACGCTCAGCTTCTACTGAGAGTAAACAGTTATTGTTCATTTTTACATGATTAAACATATTCCTTTCATTCATGTCGAGTGGAATCTAAAAATATTTGACCTTTATTATTTGTAAATAGATTAATGACATCTGAAATCATTTTTATCTTTTCCCTTCCTCTGCTGATTGTGGCTACCAGGAACTCAACTTTCTCAGAAAAAATAAATTGTTGGATTAGACCATGAAAAAATATTTTTAATACTAAAAATAATACCAGCTGAACTGTTAAAACTTTTAAAATAGACTAAAATATTTTTCTTTGGGTGCTAATTTGTAGCTAAATATTTTGTGTTTTTGAGATGGGAGTTTGTTGCAAATAGGTGCTTGGAAAGGCTGCGTGGCGAATGAAATAAATGCATTATTGATCAATTTCAATAATACAATTGTAAAATGTTCCCCTTCCCTTTTGAGAAGACCTATTAGTTACACAGAAGATGATAGTTACCCAGAAGATGATAGTCATCCAGATGATAACTGTGGTCTTATTGGAGAAACTGGCATGACTCAATCAAACAGTTAATATTTCCCACCTCTCACATCCTCTCCATGAAGTATCATGGATGGAGCAGAAAGTTGGCATGTGGAGCAAAGATCCAGTAATGACAGAAATATGCATTCCTCTGATCTTTGCTGAAATCAGAGCTGCAATTTGTCCATAAAGGTTTGCAAAAATAAAAAAGCTGGACTTAAAAGGTTTAGTGGAGGATGTTCTTTTTCCTGGTGGATCATCAAGATAAGTGGTCCTCCTAATTGTCAATCATTCTGGTGATATATTTACGTGAAGCCGTCCTATGTGCTGCTCCCTATTTTTACTTATCGGTGGTGAGTCTGACATAGTGGAAAAATTGCAAATCATCTTTTGGACAGAAAGGTTGGATGAGCGATGCAAACAGCAACCTTTAAACAGAAGGTGCGCAAGAAGAAATGGGCTTGTGCATGCTTTGCACGCATTTAATAGGCGTTCCCTCTCTGGAGCGGGTAGAGGGTTGTGCGTGTGCATATTTTATTTTTTTTTTAATGCAGAGGGTGGGTCTTTTTAAAAAATTCCCAAAAAATCCACTACTATACCTTTAACTCTTAAAGCTGAATGTTGAACATAGTATTTACAGATTTGCCGGGGTCTCCTGCATGACTGGGAAGCTTCACATGCAAGCCAGTTTATCCATTTCCTTTCATTTAAATGTGATTAATTTTATGTCCTTGTTTATTTATTGCTTTTGTCATAGAAGCAGGAAGTAGAGACAACTGGCTTTAGGGACCAACAAGCAATCCCCTGCCCAGCATTTCCAGATGACAGCTGATGTTTTATCAGAGGTTTGCACATTGAGAGGACCGTAGTGAGCAGTTTTCCTTTCTGTATGTTTCAGTGTGAGCGTTTGTGTCTGGGGACTCCTCCAGTAAAATGCATTCGATGAATATGGAAAATGTTTACTCATCTCCCTTACAGACAGAAAGGCATCCATGCATACATTACATCAGTGCGGGCTGTATTAGTATAACTGCTCTAGATGGACATGCTGCATGGCTCACCATCACTTTTAAAGAATAAAAAAAAAAAGTTGATATGAAATAAATGCAGAATTTGCTTCTACTCAATTCCTCCCAGTAATCTCTGGCAGCAGATCTCAGTTGAGATCTCACTTTAACCTCTATCAAAGTTTAAGCCTAAAGACACATTCCCAACAAACTCTTTGAGAACCTTAATCAGCCCCAACCACACTGCAGGCTTTAGCTGCTTTGATGCTAATAAGGAAACAAAGCTGCAGCAGGTCTGCTTGAAGATCAGCACTGAAGGACTGCAGATTCTGATTACCTTAGAAGTAAATAATTGGTCTAAAGAGATCCGATACCAGAACCAGAACC
>NW_015150514.1:1177506-1180457 GCF_000732505.1 Cyprinodon variegatus
GATTGTTAGCAAAAAATGTATCAAGTTCAGTATTTTGTTCAAGCAGGTAGAGACAGAAATCCCTCACACCAAGCATGCATGCAGCAACAGTGGACAGGAAAAACTCTCTTTGAACAGATAACTCCATCAGAACCAGGTTCAGTGTGAAAGGCCTTCTGCTGAGAATGACTGGGGTTCAAGGAAAAGGAAGCATAGAAAAGGAACAACTTGAAAAGGTAAAGACATTAGGAGAGCTCAGCTGTATTCTTTAAGGAGAAAAACTCTGAGACAGTTTTCATGTCTGCAGGATGGAGATTGAAGGAGAGCTCTGCTCTCAGTAGACACAGCAGACAACCTCCACTGATTTTTTGTACAACATGCATTCACGGTATTGTATAATATAGATGTTTGCATTGACCAAGTTGGTTTAGATGTTATGTTGACTAACTTTCAGAGCCTCATCCTTTGGTTCATCTCTCTTTATAAAGTCATACAGTTTAGACCAAAGCAATAGAAAGTTACGGGTAAAGACATCTAATAGCATGTATCTGTTGGTTTCTGAGACCTTTTGGAGGCTCAGCAGATCTCCCTAGAGATAAAAACATGATAATCAGCTATTGCTCCACAGATTTCTGTATTCATCAATTTTATTTTTTGCTTCTCTCTTCTGAGATTGCTCTATTCTTTTCCATCATTCAGGCACCCAAGATACAAGTTTAAAAGTCTAAACCAACAGTCCAAACCATCATCATCATCATCAGTTTCCTCTGCTGTTTAAGGCCATCCTTGTTATTGTGACTTATTGTTTGCATGAAGGCATGAGTGGCTCTCAGTAGTCAAATTTTTCATTTATAAATGGGGGCTTTACTGCTTCAAATCAGGCTGATTTATTTGGGGTGTAGACCGACTGCAAGGACTCGAAAGTAAACAAACAAACAATTGCTTCAACAGGGACTACCATGGAAGCCTTGTAGTTTACAGCCAGGCTGTGAGCAGCTTGACTCTGCAGTGCTGACTTCTCTTATCAGATCATTGAGGCGACTCTGAGGAGTTCTAATGCTGAAATGCAGAAGTAAGGTCTGATTTTTTAAGTAAAAACATTATTGAGTAGATCCATGTGGAAGTAGATATCCAGTAGATATTCTTTAGCTCCTGTTGACATTGGCAAGAAGCCATAAATGATTAAAACAGAAAAATGACGACTTCATCAGACGGTCTGTTATAAAACTGTGTAAAAGGAACCGAGTGTGAGATTATGACAAGAAAGAATCGCAGTGGATTCAGTTCAGTCAGTGTTTTTCTTGTTCTGTTGGACTTCATCCTGAGTAAAGGAGTGATTGGGACTGTTGTCAAAGTTCAAGGCAAGGCAAGTTTATTTCTTTAGCACAATACAGTACATGGATAATTCAAAGTGCTTAACATTAATTGGATGAAAAAATAGAAGAAAAATTATATCAGAATTAAAGCATATAAGAAAGAAAAAAACAAACAAACAATTGGACCACATCCTTCAAGGTTTTAGAAAGTTACATTTTTTTTTAAGTACTTTAACTTCTCTATCAATTTTTTCTAAAGGACTTTTACACTGGAAAAAAATTGAAATCTCCATAATTCAGTTTTTCTTAAAGTAAGTGCTTTTTTATTGAGGAGGAAAGTGTGAAATTTTACCCATGGAACGAGACAGTTTACTTTTAAAATAAGAACAAACAATTGTCTTGTCTTATTTCAAGTGCAAATTAACTAATTATCTTATTTTAAGACTAGAAATACACATTCCATTGGCAAATCATCTTATTTATCTACTCAAATTAGGGGTAAATACACTTAATTTAAGAAATTTTGACTTGTCTAGATTGTTTTTGCAGTGTAATGCAGAGCCTGAGAAAATACTGGGTGTTTCTGGCATTACAGAAAATAACAACAACACAGTGCTGGACGCCCCCATGTGCTGCTGCACATTTCTGGTCAGCTGGCTCTTTTCCCTTACTTCAAATGCGAAAATGTTTTGTTTGGAAACATTTAGATTTCTTACAGAAGCTGAAGCAATGCTATCTGTTGTCCTTTAGATAAAGCTGCTTTTAATTCCTCAGCTATTAATAGCGCTGCCTTCACACAGAAGGCTTCAGTTTCTGAAAATTGACTTATATCTAAAGTCACAGTGATACTCTCTATATCTGATCAGTGCTGGCAGTTAGGAAGTAGCCAGGAGTATGGATTATTGGTGTTAATAACTTGCTTAACCAGATGAAGGTGTCTTTGTGGCCTAAATGTTTTAACTGCACTAAATGCTGCAAATTGAATAGCAATTGCTAAGCTTAAAGAGAATATTTCAAAAGACCTTTGAGCTTTCCTGGACTAATGTCTGGAACCCACCTACTGGGAAGGATGTAGATGGCTGGAGAAAGTTCTGGGCTACAGGAGGACTGTTTCACACGTCTTCTGTTGTTAATCGCTTGGATCTTTTATATTTTTAAAAGTGGTCCTCCGAACTTGAGATCATATACCCAGATGAAAAGTAAATCAATAAACTAGAGTACTGATTTAAACTGTTGCTGTTCTAAAGCAGTGTAACCAGGCCTCTCATACAGAAGCTCCGACTTGTTAACAGGGAAACTCTGATCAAACTGAACGGTGTGGGTGGTAAAGACTCATCTCTCCTCAGATTAGGGCTGATTAGTGTGCTGAAGGGTGAATAATTAACATTTCTCCTAAATGTTGTTCTGCTGCAGCCTTGGCCACGGCAAAAACACACATTCTCATCTTGCTATATGTAATGAGGACCAGGTTTTGATATCCATCAACTTCTACTGATTTTCAACACTTTCTATCCCCCAACCCTGACTATACCCTTACCCTAAACAGTACCAAACTTTCAAAAATGGTCCAGACATAGGTAAAAATGTCTTAAATTAAGTGTATTTAATTTGTGTAGGTAAAGAGGATGTTTTGCAAATGGAAGGAGTATTTTTACT
>NW_015150514.1:1183097-1186154 GCF_000732505.1 Cyprinodon variegatus
ATTGTAAACCAAACAGCATTGACACCTTAGCCCTAAACCTAATGTTAACAAAGCTTGTGAGGACCAAGGAAAAGTCCTCACTTTACAACAACCAGACCTAACTGTGATGTAACTGTGATAAGAAAAATGGTCCTCGCGCCCATGGCCAAACAGAAGCACACTCATGGAGCTGGAAAAAGCAGTATTCCCCTTGAGCGACATTGACTCAAAATCTGACTTTCTTCGTGTGACTGAGTGCTGCTGAGGTGTGAGGGCTTTTGTTTGTGCTTCAGAGCAAAGCTTTGCCCGTAGCTTTTCTCTCAAAGCAGTCAGTACTACAATCATATTTCCAACTGTGCGTCATCTCTCCTCCGATCTGAGAGCATAGGAAGCAGTTTAGATTTCTTGTTTACAGCCAGTAAGCAGTAATCCAGGGGAATGGCACAGAATTAAAGAGTTTTTCTGACTTATTGCAGGACTCTGTTGGCTGGCTGGACATAAGGTGGAAATAAGATCCTGGAGGTTCTAAACAACGTGATTTTTGAAATATGTAGGGAGTAAGATACACCCATGGAACAGAGTTCAGCCCAAAAAAAAAGCTTAAGCTGAACACTAAATTTAGAAGCAGCCCCAGGCAGACTTCCTCTTTAGTTAAAATAATTAGGATCAATTTCTTTCCATGTTTATTCATTCAACAAATCCTCAGGCATTGGAGTCCTCCTAATGCTGATGATGGTCTCTATAAAAGTTGGCTCAGCTCTCTGGGCAAAGGCAGGGAATGTGTTTGGGACCAAAGACGACAACAATACTTGCTTATTTATTCATTTACCTGTTCAGCTGTCTATTTAGGCAGTGACTCTGGAGGAGGTGTTGTTTCGTACTAAGGTTTTCTACTGAGCCTGGATTCTTGGTCAATACTGTCTCCTCAAACACAAGAATATGTTTTTTGCCAATTATTCAGAGTATTTTTTAATTTGCAGATTAATAAAACTCATATATAAGGAAAGTTTGAAACATAAATAACATTAGATAATGATTGGTTTAATGTGGAATTATCAGAAAATCATGCGAAATGTATGGGCCAATGGGGGGCCAATTAGGAACTGATTTGGGTGCAGATTCGGGGGTCCCCTATCTTGTGTTGCTCCAATTGACTGGTCATTTGAAAGCAAATATTTACAAGGCAGCCTCTGTATCCCTTCAATATAAGGTGATGGCGATGAAGACACCTGGATGGTCAACCACAGAACACAGCTGATGGGCTGTTATTTCATAAAAAAATGTTGGTAGGAACAATAGTTAGTAGCTTAATTGGTAACTTTGCTCATAACAGTAACACTGCTGGTTAGAAGTTTAGATGATCTTTTACATTTTTGCCAAAGTTTTAATTCCCCTTAGTTACCACATACAGTTAAATTGGGTTCATACAAAGTGACTTTCATTTTAAGTTAGTATGTAACTGTCTGATTTATAAACTCTGATTAAAATCTCAGACTTCACTAGAACTACTTCCTTGTTAGGCACTGACGCCTGGGTTTGGTGTTCCTCATGAAAGGTCATCGTTCTTCATGAACTTCTCGCTGGGTTTTTGTCTGTCTTTTCTTTCATGCTTTCTGGATTTTGAGCAGACACAACAATATTTGTTCTGGGCTACAGTCCTGTGCACAATAGAGAAGGAATTTAGAAAAAAAAACTGTGTTATATGCCCTTTAAATGTCATCTTATAGTATAAGACTTTCATTCAGAACTTAACCTTTTCTCTCTTTTCGAGGCATTCAGCCTCAATGTAGTTTTAACAGCACAACAAAGAATCTTAACCTAAAAAGAAGAATTTAAGGTGTTTTGGATCAAAAAGGACAAAACAAACATTTATCTGCATCTTTTGTATAAACCAAATATAAACCATGTTTGCTGATTCTAAACGTGTCATTCCCTTTTTTTGAAACCGTTCAAACCTGTTCTAGAGACTTCGACAGAGAGTGCCAGCAAAACCTTAGAAAAAAAATGAAAACCTCTTGTTGAGTTCTTGGTTCTGCACAAGGAAGCATAATTAATTTTCAAAGATAATCCGGGAGTCGGCTTTCCTGATTTCTGGGGAATTTCCATGCAAAGCAACCACGTCCTTACACGTCTAACAACTATGGTTTTCAATGGTGTTTTTAATGACGTTTAAATAAACTAAATGATTTAGTTATTACTTAGTTTATACTAGGATGTTTTGTTTTGATTGGAGGATACCTAGAGCTTGATGGAATCTCTCCAAGGACTGCCTCTGGCCTTTAGAATTCTGGAATTTCACTGCTGAATTCTACAATTGCTCTGTTGAATTCTACAATTACATTGCTGAATTCTAACACTGCAACACTGAATTCCAGAATCACATTGCTAAATTCTAAAATTGCACAGCTGATTTTTAAAAATTGCACAGCTGAATTCTAGAATTGCACTGCTGAATTCTAGAATTTATTTGCTCAATTCTACAATTGCACTTCTGAATTCGAGAATTGCACTGTTAAATTCTACAATTGCACTACAAAACTCTAGAATTGCTTTGCTGAATTCTAGAATTGCACTGCTGAATTCTAGAATTGCACTACTGAATTCTAGAAGTGCACTGCTGAGTTCTAGAATTTCTTTGCTGAATTCTACAATTGCACTTCTGAATTCTAGAATTGCACTGCTGAAATCTAGAGTTGCACTGCGGAATTCTAGCACCCCACCTCTGAATTCCAGAACTGCATTGCTAAATTCTAAAATTGCACTGCTGAATTCTGGATTTGCACTGCTCAATTCTAGAATTGCACTGCTGAATTCCAGAATTGCACTGCTGAATTCTAGAAGTGCACTGCTGAATTATAGAATTGCTTTGCTGAATTCTACAATTACACATCTGAATTCTAGAATTGCACTGCTGAATTCTAGAATTGCACTGCGGAATTCTAGCACCCCACCTCTGAATTCCAGAATCGCATTGCTGAATTCTGGAATCGCACAGCTGAATTCCATAATTGCCCGTCTGGATTCCAAAATTGCACTGCTGAATTTTAAAAGTGCACTGCTGAATTCTAGAATTGCTCT
>NW_015150514.1:1186779-1203351 GCF_000732505.1 Cyprinodon variegatus
AATATCAACAAAACAAGGGAGATGATTGTAGATTTGAGAAGACAGAATAAGTTGAATCATATTAACATCTAAAGGAGAAGATGAGCTGATTGAGTGTATATACCTTGGACAACTAATCTGGAGATGCGACTATGAAGCTTTCAACAAGAAGGGGCAGAGCAGAACAGATTCCTAAGGAATCTTAGGTCTTTTAGCCAGACTCTGCAGATCTTCTATCAGTCTGTCGATGAGAGTGTGATCTCTTCCTCCATTATCTGCTGGGGTAACAGCACTCCTCTAGAACCTATGGAGATTATTTCACAAAGAAGAATTCACCCTAAAGTGAAGAAGATTCTTAACAACAGTGAACATCCTCTGCAGAACATTTTTAAACAACAAGTGTCTTCAGTCAGAGGCTTCTCCAGATACGGTGCAAGAAAGATTGTTACAGATGATCCTTGCTGCCTACAACATCAGTATCTATGAGTTTAAGGATGAAGTATTTTTTCACACTGAAACAATGGAATTCATTTATTTAATATCCCAAATCTTTTTAAAATAAAGAAATCTGGCTTTAAATAATAAATAAATGAGCTGTTGCATATGCAATTTCATCTGTTTTACATGCAAAAATCCCAGTTTGCATTGCGGCCGACAGTCTTCTTTGTAGAAACTTGAACATATCATTGTGGTGCGCCTCTGTTGGAGCCATGGTGCCCTAATGCCTTCAGAATGAGCCTATATGCAGAACAACGCAGCGCCTGCCTTGTGTCTCACAGTGACCCGTGTCAGTGCAGCTCTTAAATCCCTTTTATTTCCCAGGAATGGGAAGGCAGATCAGTGCTGCCTGTGATGGCCTGACCTGAAAGGCTGCTGCCGATAGCAGAGCTCAGGCTGACCTTTCTTATCATGGTTCTTTTTCAAAGTGACCCTGATTCCCTCGGGGAAAGTTAGCCAAAGAATCACCTTGTTCTTATCCGCTCAGTGTGCACTGAACATATTTTGAAACAGTAAATTTAACTTTTATTACCTTTTTTTACAGCTTACCTTCCAGGGTGATGGACTGGAAAATGTCTGTGGCGCTTAATGAATGGCAATAGAAAATATCTGCATCCTGGGTACCTGATAGACCAGTGGTTATCTATAACTGGGAGGGCAGGTCTGGATGTCTCTGCTTCAGCACAGTAATCATTTAGTTAGCAGGCCTCTGTAGAACCTGACTGGATAGTGTCATATGGGCTGGATGTTCCTATAATTCTAAATAATTGCTTGAACAACTGCATCCGGCAACTTAGGACTTCTGGACATTGTAGCAAAGCATGAGTAAGACATGCAGAGCTCCATATTTCCCCAGGCTATCACACCATGAAGGTGTGTGATTAAGGTGTTTCCTTAGCATACATCCACAGGGCTGCCTCTGAGCAGCTCTACGCCATGGCAGCAGCTAGACTAAAAGAAATGCTTCAGTGTAAACAGCATATGGAAACTAAAGAAAGTGATAAACCTTTTATCTAAAATCAGCTCTCGCATTAATCTGATAATGTGGTAGACATATTTGACCTTAAACAGAAAACTTTTAATGTGATCAAAATCTGAGTCTCTGTTAATATCATGTTTCCACTTTATGAGTGAGATATGTTTATTGCCAGTTCTCCTGCTGTTAGGGATGAACAGCTATTACAGCGTTTCACTTAAATAACATTTTTAAGTCTGAAGAGTAGCCAAAGAAGGGGGAGTAAAAGCGTAGGTGTGGATGTTTGTGCTGTTGATCATTTTAGAAACCTCTTTATTTAAAGATGAAGCTATATACTGAACAGAAGAGGACTTAATGCCTGGTTTCTGTAGTCTTCAGAAACAGATTTAGCCTCTATACTTTAAAAACGACCTAAAAGCTCTACTGGCCAGCTGAATGTATTAACCTTTGCTATCACTTGATTGTCTGCCTCTTGTGCATTTCTCTTTGGGAAAAGTGAATCTGCTTTGTTTCACTATTTAAAAAACAGTCAGTCTTCCTTTAATTGCTTCTGTTTCAACCAGAATTTAGTGGAGCACAGAACACCTATTATTTACAGCCTGCCTGTTTAAAAGCTACCACAGTCTGCACTATCAAAAGCTGATTTTACACTCTGTCTGCTTTGGTCGAGCTCATGTGCAAACCTTTCCTCCCACACCAGCCAACCTTTGCATGCTGCTTCCTGTTTTAACTATTGATTAAACATGTAGCAGAGCACAGAGTGGTGTATAATTTTTTATTTTTTATTTTTTTGGCTGGGTTTTGTTGTTGATTTTGGAGATCAATGTCACAGAATGGGTGATTGCTTTCTGGAAGACTAGTGTGCACCCAGCTGTGGCATTGTCCACTGATCCTTCCCAGGACTAAAGACAAGACAGAAGACATAGATCATATGACCTGAGCAGGTGACGTACTGACGTACTAGCAAAGAATAGGGAGTCTTGACAGAATTTTGCTCAATTCCTTTGTTGGAGAAAAATATAGGTAGGAGACAAACCGAATTATATCATAATTTGTCCAAATTAAACAGAAAGGAAATGAATCTAACATAAAATGGCTAAAAAGCAAGATCATTAGTATTTAACAAAAAATAAATGGTACAGTAGCCAAGTCAGTGAAATATTAGTAGCTTTGTGATTTGATTAAGAGCATTAGTGTAGGTTCTGCAGATTTTATGACAAAGTCTTAAGGACCCTCACTCTTACTAAGAGAGTGTTAAAGATGCATTAGGAGGCTTTTACAGAGATGCCATGCATCAGATAACCGGCCTTAACTCATGTAGCAATAATGCAACCCAAATGCCTTAATTAAACAACTGAAAATATTGACATAACACTTCTCTGAAATTGAAAGCCTGAAAAACGAAGCTGGTTTCTGCATCACAGTGTGGAATTAGACAACAGCTGTCAGAGGGGGAAAACAATGAAGAAACTCATTAAATATTCACTGGATCTTTGGAAAGGTTTAGTTATTCATGGGTATTCTGCATTTAATTTATCGCTGAAAAACAATACTTGATCTGCACTTAACCACTAAATTAACATTGTTCTTTAATAAAGCAAAATACATAAACGAAATGGAATTTCTATCTACAGGGGGGGGAACCATTTGTGCATCTTTTTCTGCTTTTCTGGGGTCGGGTTGTGGTGGTAGCAGTCTAAGTTGGGATGTCCAGCCATTGGGGCAAGCTCCTCTTGGGTATTCCTTAGGCATTTCCATGCTAGCTGAGAAACGTTGTGCCTCCAGTGTGTCCTGGGTTTCTGTCTGGGCCTCCTGCCATTTGGAGGTGCCTGGAACACCTCACCAAGGAGGCATTCTAAAGATATGTATCAGCCACCTCAGCTGACTCATCTTGATGTTGACAAGCAGCAGCCCAGACACCCTGTGGAAAAAACTAATTCCTGTCTCTTGTATACGGGATAATTTTATTTCGGTCACAGCTGAAAGCTCATGACCATAGTTGAAAGTCAGAACATAGATTCATTGGTTATGAAGAGCTTGCCCTGTGACAGCTCCCTCTTTACCATAACAGATCGATACATCAGCCACTTTACTGCAGACACAGCACCTATTTGCCTATCGATCTCCCACTCAATTTTTTCCCCATTCGTTAACAAGACCCCGAGATACTCCTCCACTTTGGGCAGGACATCTTCCATGGCCTGAAGAAGGTACTCTAGTCATGACCATATGCTCATACACTGATCTTCATCCTTGTTCCCTCATACTCAGCTGTGAATTGAACCATCAAGATCTGTTGATCTTACAAAAAAGCAGAGACACAATTCTAAGACCACCAAAATGGATCACCTTACCACCTTGGCTGCCCCTTGAAATTCGGCTTCCCCTTGAAATTCTGTCCATAAAGCTATGAAAACATAAGTAACACAGGGCAACCCTAGTGGAGTCTCTGCTCTAACCTGAAATAAATCTGTCTTACTTCTGGCAAAGCAGACCTGTCCTTAACACCAGTCAAAAAGGGAGATACTCCCAGAGTACCCCAAAAGGATCCCCCAAGGGGTACTGGTTTATCCAAGCCAACAAAGCACATGTAGACTGGTTGGGCAAGCTGCCAAGCACTCTCTAGAACCTTGCTTACGGTGTAGAGCTTTCCAGTGTTTCATGACCAGGACAAAAACCACAGTGGTCTTCCTGAATTGAAAAGGTTTTACTCTCCGATGGTTCAGAACCCCTTAATAGACCTTTCCAGGAATGTTTAAGAGTGTGTTATCTCTGTAGTTGGAACACATCTTCCTGCCCCCCTTTTTGAATAGGGGCACTACCACCCCAATGTCTATGCAATTTGGCAGTCTCGTTAACCAACATAGCCCCTGAACATCAAGAGCCTTAAAGAAGCTGAATCTCATCCACTCCTAGAGCTCTGCCACCCCCCCACCCTAACATCCTCAGTAACCTCAATACCTGAGATTGTAGAGCCCAATCAAAAGTCCCAAGGCTCTGCTTCCTCAATGGAAGACATGCTTGTAGGTTTGAAAAGGTGTTTAAAGGTACTCTGCCCACTGGCCCATGAGATCCCAAATCAAGGTCAGGAGCACACCACCCCCACTATTAACAGTGTTGGTGTTACACTGCGCCCCCCTCCTGACACACAAGTTGGTGGACCACAATTGCTTGATGCTATACCTCTTTGGCCTCCACCTCCACAATACAATTCAACCTTTATTGTCATTACACTGTCACAAGTGCAAAGCGATGAAATTAACTATCTGCAGTGGGCTGCTATTGTGCAGCACCCGGGGAACAGAGTGGGGTTAAGGGTCTTGCTTAGGGACCCAGAGTGGCAGTCCGTGGGAGTGGGGCTTGAACTCAGAACCTTTGGATTTCAAGTAAAATGCCCTAACCACCATCCGTCCATCACATTAGGGGCCATCCCAAACCACATAGTGGGTGGGGCGAGTGGACCGTTCAGCCTTTAAATAGTGAGCCTGCATCAGTGCAAGATGGCTGGAATTTGGCCACTGGTGTAACGGCAAACTAGTGGCAGAGGAAACACATGCATTAAAATGTAAGTCCGCTGGTTTGCTGCATCTTCATCACACTGAAAGAAAATCATAAGTCCAGAAAAAAAAAAATACATCATTAATCAATAATGGGAAGATCCTGTATAAAATAGTTTTATTTGACTGGATAGATTTATTTTTAAGAAGATAGCGAATGTGTAATGTTATGTTAACCTGCACTCTAGTTAGATTGCCTTCTCCGGGTCAGGGGGGGTGTCCTGCCCCAAGTGGAGGAGTTTAAGTATCTCGGGATCTTTTTCATGAATGAGGGACGAAGGGAGCGGGAGATCGACAGGCGGCTTGGGGCAGCGTCTGCCGTGAAGTGGGCGCTGTACTGGTCCGTCGTGGTGAAGAGAGAGCTCAGCCAAAAAGCGAAGCTCTCGATTTACCAGTCGATCTACGTTCCTACCCTCATCTATGGTCATGAACTCTGGGTCGTGGCCGAAAGAACGAGATCGCGGATACAAGCGGCCGAAATGGGTTTCCTCCGTAGGGTGGCTGGGCTCTCCCTTAGAGATAGGGTGAGGAGCTTGATCATCTAGGAGGGACGCAGAGTAGAGCCGCTGCTCCTCCACGTCGAGAGGAGCCAGTTGAGGTTGCTCGGGCATCTGGTTAGGATGCCTCCTGGACGCCTCCCTGGTGAGGTGATCCGGGCACGTGCCACCGGGGGGAGGCCCCGGGGAAGACCCAGGACACGCTGGAGAGACTATGTTTCTCGACTGGCCTGGGAACGCCTTGGGGTTCCTCCTGAGTCTGGGCCTCCCTTCTTTAGCTGCTGCCCCCGCGACCCGACCCCGGATAAGCGGAGGAAAATGGATGGATGGATGGATGTTATCCTGCGCCACAGAGCTATAGCCACACACTTGCGGCATCACTTTGTGGCCATAGTAACACCTGCTTACCCTTTCCATTTGAGGGAAGAGGCCATCCCATTCACATTAATATGCCCCAGGTACAATCCAGGTGCCTTCCACAGCTGTGAATGTGACTTTATGGCGTGTGACACTTCCTAATCTTTGATGCACACAAAACTTATTCAGATGCATAAAACTTTGTGTATCCCTGCTACCTCTTCCCTTTCCCTGGGACAATCCAACTTTGGCCCCCTGCATGCATGCCATGTCTGCATCTGTATATGTAGATTAGTTTGAATGGCCAGAAGGCCGTCATAGAGACATTTTGTTTCAACATTACACAGTTCAGTCTAGCGTCACACATATCGACCATATCACTACTTTAGTATTAGTATTTAGTATTATTTAGTATAATACATTTTCTTTATGCTTTATACTTCATGTTTCGGATATTCAATGGTCTTATAGCAAGAGAAATAATATAACAAAATAGACATGAAATGTTAAAAATTGAAAATTAATCTAAGTTTTAATGTAAATAAATGAATGTTAAGTTTTTATGAGTGTTTTAATAGCTCTATAATGAAGTCCCAGTTTTTCAGGGATCTAGGTTACTCACTCTCCTCCTGAATGAAAAAGCCAGCTAGTCTAACCAACTTTGAAAGGTTTAAAAATTAAGACTTGAACATTAAAAATAACTAAAAATTATCACCATCCTCACATGGATTAGGAGGTTTCATTTAGCAGCCAGTAAAACAGTCCTAATGTTAAAGTGAAAAAGCAGAGCATAGAAATATGAAACCGGAACTTTTCAATGTCATTGATGATGTAGAATAACATGTTTATCAGTAAGATTTATCTTTCACTTGTAGAAAGTTTGTTGCCTGTGGACAGAGCAAAGTTTGCTGTCTTTAGTGTTTATGTCAAGATCAGCAAAGCTTGAAGGGGTGTTAGTCACTTGACAGAAGTGTGAAAACATGCCCTGACAGATCAGCTTTAAATGGACAGGAAACGCAGGACCAGAATGACACCGCAAGTGAAAAGCTTCATCAGGGAATCTCACCCACAACCTGCTGAGACAGGGCTGTCCTCCCCCTTTATGGAGGTCTTTTTCCTTCCATTTCTCCTGCTGTTGTCCAAATGGAGATTCACAGAGGAGAAATTGGACTAAGCTCTGAACTGAGGTGAAGACCCGAATCAGTCTGTTGGTTTTCATGGATCATTTCTAATTTCTCTAAAATCACTTCTTTAATCAAACTTTATTCAGTTCTGATGTTATTGAGTGTTTTTTTTTTTTAAGTGGTCATCTCTCAACAGTTTACCTCTTTACATCTATTTGATCTAGCCCTATTACTCCATGAGAAAGCTTCAGGACTCTAAAATAATATTGTCAGCAGGTGAACTTTCCTCGTAGGTAAGAAGAAGTTCATGTTGTGAACAGGTGAAGAGATCTGGGAATTTGCAAGGCCAGACACGAGGGAAAACCCACGAAATGAGTCAGCTGACTGTAAGTAGGAGATGAAGCGATGTGCTAATGCGCTCTTTGTTATCAGAGAACCGAGCCACAATGTCTGGCATGGTCCATTTACACTCAACAGTTATCTCAATTTGCGTACTCGGACTGTTCTTGGCACGGTTTCAAAATGCTAGTGTGAATGGGGTATATAAGAATTCAAAAGAACTGACATAGGACCTGGGACTGTGTCCTCCTTCAGTGAATGCCAAGGTTTCAGCCAGTAGCTCTGATAGAACCACATTAATGGAGATAAATCTGATTCTCTCTCAGTCAAGCAATTATGTTTTTTGTTACCTTATGAATCTAATAAAAAAAAGCTGAAAAAATGTTTCCAAAGATCCCATTTTGTTGCCAATGATTCATCTGCTGAGCACTGTGGTCTTCTTGTGCATCTGTAAATCATAGGTCAAATTTAGCAGAAGGACCATTATAAATAAACATTTCTCTGAAAATACTTGGCCAACAGATAGAATATGAGTGAAAAAGCAGCCAAAGAAACGTTCTCACTCTGGTGCCTTTCCTGGTCATTTGGCAGATAGGAAGGAGTTATCAGGGAAAAGGGAAGGTATAAAGTTGATAGCGAGGCGAGGAGTGTGGCCGCTCTTAAACTGGTCTTAAATTCATTGCTAAGTGACAACCTCATCATTCGATGGCTGAGAGAGCAACTTTATAAAAAAAAATAAAATACATTTTGTATTTCCAGTTAAAGGGAATGCCAAAATCCAAGAAAAATAACTGTCTAAAAGGGACAATTAAACATTAAGGAATAGGTCTAAAAGTCTGAAAGAAAAACAAAAGGCAAAGGAGAAACTGTTCTGTCTTAGTTTGGTTCTGTTCATTTACAAAAAATAATAACAAAAACAAACTCATTCAGTTTATTTCCAGGTTAATACAATTGAAAACAATCTACTTTGAATCAAACAGTCCTGTTCAATCTAGAAAAACCTACACATAAGGACATATTCAGCTCTAATTACATCCCGTCTAACTCATTCAGCTATAATATAGTCAGACAAATAGAGTTAATCATTAAAGGCCAATTAGCTGAAAAGTTATTAATCTAAGGGCAGCAGACAGTTGCATTGAGCTTTTGACTTTGCATCAGTTCTTTATTCTGTTCTGGACAAGAAACAGAACCAGGAGAAAAATTAGGGAGACAGAATGATATTTACTGTGACAGCCAATTAGGTAAAAAGACTAATGTTACACAGCTGAGAGTAAAAAGGAGCAAAGCTGAAAAAAGGTAGTCTGAAATAAAAAAAGACACAATGACAAAGGAACCTGAGGGACTAGATAGAACCAAACGACAGCAAAGCAAATTGAGGTAGGAAGTCATTGGTTTTATAGACGTGTTTTTCTACAAATCACCTCTGACTGAATAGATTCAAACATAAATGTGGAAGTTTTCTGAAACTCAAACATGATATTTAACCAGTGTAGAGCTGGAGCTGATTAAAAGTCATCCTTTTTTTTTTTTTTTCAAAAGCTCAGTAAAGAAGAACAAAAAATATATATTTATCCATCATCATCCAGTACTAGAGGCATCATCAGCTACCTTTTATGGTGCCTCCTGTTGGAGAAGCAGCTCATCAACATGAGAGGAAGAAGTTAGATAAACTCACCAGGAAGGCCAGCTCTGTCCCAGAAAATATGTCTGGTATTTATATGCAACAAATATGAGCTCCATAAATTCCTTAATGAATGATAGAACATTTTTACTTGTTCCTTGTCTAACTAATACAAATATTTCATTCCAATGTCTCTAATATTTCTGTTAGGGAGTTTCCTTAAAGAGTGCTGCTCCTTCCTTCAATCAAGCCTCTTTCCCACTAAAAATAGCTCGTTAAAACGGGTTTTTCAAACATGGGTCGACCAACAATCAACATTCTGACTCCCTTTGCAGTGACCAAAAAAACTGTGTCCAACCCCCCACAGCACCGTTTCTGGTGAGGCCACATAGCGTGGATGATGTCACCAGTGCGACAGAAATCGAGAAAGTAAACAATGGAGAGCCAGGGCATAATAAGTGTGCTTTATTGCTTCGTTCTAGAGTAGAGTCGCTGTTCCTCCATATCGAGAGGAGCCATTTGAGGTGGCTCGGGCATCTGATTAGGATCCCTCCTGGATGTCTCCCTGGTGAGGTGTTCAAGGCACGTCCCATCAAGGCACGTGTCCTGTGTCACCCAGTGGGAGACACAGGACACGCTGGGGGGACTATGTTTCTGGGCTGGCCTTGGGAGCGCCTTGGGATTCCCCCGAAGGAGCTGGCCCAAGTGGCTGGGGAGAGGGACGCCGGGGCCTTCCTACTGAAGCTGCTACCCCCGCGACCCGACCCCGGATTAGCGGAAGAAGATGGATGGATGGATGTTTCGCTTTTTTATCTGTCCGAATCCCTCTCACTAATGTAAACAGAGTTGTCTCGGCTTGTTAGATCAGACGCAACTGGCGCGGTGTGCAGACGTCCATACATTGAATTCAATGGTGTCACATAATTTAGCCAGTCAACCTGGGTCCGGTGTCCCCACAGCATGCCAATTTAGAGCCAAAACGATTTTAACACGGGTCACTTGCCAAGTCGTTTGGCCCAGGTTAACACGGGTCAGTGAGCTGTTCCCACCGCTACTAAAAGCTGTTTGTTTTAAGCTGTTTTTTTGGCCAGTGGGATAGGGGAATCAGTCTAGATTATCGCTGGGAAGTGCATTGTTTCTAACTTTGAACCTCACCTGTTTTGTTTAACGTTGTACCACATCCATAAACTTCATAACAAGATAATACTGAACATTATATGTTGTTCGTGGGGAGTTTTTCCTCTCCACTGTTGCTACAAGCATGCTTGGTGTGAGGGATTGCATTTGAGTCAATGAGTCGATGCAATCATCGGTTTTCCTTTGATAAAAAGGTTGAATCAGTTTGACTGTATGATTTGTATGGTCTGAGGTGATTTATTTATCTATTTTACTTTACTCTCATGCATTTTGGAAAGTCAAAAAATGTTTTGTTGACTGCCTAAAAGGTTAGAGTTGATTATACACTGTTTATTGAGTGAGTAGTGAAGAAGGTCGTCATCAGAGCTTATAGTCGGCTGTATATGTCACCGCTCCACCTACCTCCTCGCTCTAACAATCTTCACTACCTGCACTTATCCAATTCTCATTGATCTACACTCAGCTAATCCTCTGAATGTATGCACACAGCCCAAACAACCAGCTTAGAGCATAAACACATCCTTATTTTCACTGCACACATATAGCAGCTTTGGATTCAGTGGTAAAATAGAAGTAATAAGTGTTGCTGGGTTGTTGTTTTTTACAGCGTATGGTTGCTTTGGCAGGCAGCACGTACAGTATGTTTGTTAAATGAGGTGATTAGCGCTCAGTGTTTGCTCTTCATCTGGATCCTAAATCCAACTAGAATTATTTGAAACATGAGAACTCTGGAAACTGTATTTAAATTCTCATTGCACTTTGGAGGAGCTATTAGTTGCTCCATGGACTCTTCCTGAAGCAATTTTGGTGGAAATGAAGGGGAACAAAGCCTACAGTTGGTGTTCAGCAAATCTTCCAGCAGCGTTCTTACATGTCTCATTGTTCCTCTGCTGGGGCTTAGCAAGAAATTAACTGTCCTTGAATGCTCAGATAGGAAGTTTAATTCAAAAAGGCTGTACTTAAACTGCTCTGGAAAGTTTATACTTCATAATTCAGATGCAGCTTCGTAGAGAAACCAGAGGACACATCAGTTCTCCTCAAGTTTATCAGCTGTGCCAGTCTGTAAAAACTCATGATGCATTCTGACAGAAACTTGGGAAAACTTATTGAATTCAGAGGGATTATCTCAGTGGTGTCCAGCAGCTGGAAGCTAAACAGCGGCTATCCTAAACTTTACAGGTTTGGAAGAGACTGAATTGGAAATCTGCAAAGACCTGTATGTTTTGGCATTTCTTGGTGCAGCAAAGGTCATATTTGCAGAATGAGAGCTGCGTTCCTCCCTTTTATTTTAGAGACGGACAGAACGTGTTACTTCTGTGTCTAGGAAAGCATGTTGCAATAGAAGATGAGACAATGCAGCGTGCGTTTAGGAGGAGCCCTGATAAAGTTTTCCTTTCTAAAAAACACTGGATGTTAATCTTAAATGTTGAGCTGTGCGTATCTGACTGAGTTCAGAAACCCTTTGTAGAACATAGAACAAGACAGAACCCTGTTCTAGAGCATAGATTTCCTGAGAAATGTAAAACTGAATAATTAACACCCCAATAATGCCATATAAGGGAATGACTGTCATAAAGTGTTCATTCATTGAAATGGCTTTGAAGACAAAAACGTTTAAAATCTTTAAAGGTTCGAAGATCAAGGATCTGCTGACTGAAAGCTGAGCAGCAGAATCAGAGGACCAGTAAAACTGGTTTTGGATAACAGCTAACTGACTGAACACCTACATCAGTCTGGAGCGCTCGGACAATGAGTCCATACCTTAGAGAAGATAAGAAATTGGAGAAAAATGGTGAATGTGGCATTTTATCCTAAATCACTCATATGAACAATGTTTTTGTACCGTTTTGTTTTCTTCCACACTGTTTACATTTGATCACTGCAGCACTTCAAGAAATTGAAATCTCAAGAAATCTGTACAAAACGAAATTTTGGTTTTTATGCACTCTGTGTGAATACACTCTGTGTGAATACACTCTGTGTGAATACACTCTGTGTGGATGCACTCTGTGTGGATGCATTCTGTGCATACAAAATTACAATAAAAGTAGTCCAAGTCTAAGACTTAGTAAACAAATTTGTTCGTATGCACGGTTCATTCATGAGGCCCATTGACTTTTCAGGATGCTCTCCTCCTGAATGAGCTGTTAGAGATGGTAGATATTGACTCTACAGGAATCCCTCACACCAAGCATGCATGCAGCAACAGTGGAGAGGGAAAAAACGCTAAAGGCTCAGTGTGAGTGGCCTTCTGCTGAGGCTGACTGGGATACAATAAGAGAGAAGAGGAAAGGATGTTCATAGGAAGCATCGTCCTTCCTCTCCTTCCCTCCTTTCTCACTTCCAGTACAATTCAGACAGAGCTGATCACAGAGACCGCTGATGGACTCTGTCTTTGGCTAAAGGGTCCTCACTGGATGCAGTCTTTCTCTTTTGAGCTCTTTTTGAAAGAGCTCAACCTTAATAATGGTGAAGCCTCTTTATCTTGTCTTGAAGAACATCTCATCATTTAATTGACAAGAATGGGAGCTTAATGTAAAGCTGCCATTGTTACCGTTAATCCAGGGTGACTCCAGAGTTGGGTAGAGTCCAGCCTCTTCGTAGAGATTGTTTCCAGGATGGTATTCTTTAATTTCTCTGATTATTCTCCTGGCATGCAGGTTAAGGTCAACGAAACCCTGCATGAGGCAGCCTCTCTTTGACCGTGTTCCTCCTGCAGTCCTGGGTCGCTTCAATCTATCTTTCATGATCGAGTAGAGATTCCCAGAGGTGACTCTGTGCCTCTATTTGCATCCTTCTATTTGTCCTAAGTGAATCTGTCCTCTAAAAAAAGCATCTTGAGATGAGATATTTGTATAGCCTGATGAAACGGTACAAACTCGGCAGGCCCATAAACAGCTTCTCCCAGACAATTCCTGACAGGGTCTAAGCACCAACATAATGCTAAATGTAGCGTAAAGACTGTTCTCTTCTGGCAATGAGTCAGGAGTGTGTGCGTTTGTGGAGGGGGTGGATCGAGGCTGAAGGAAATTCACAAATTTTGTGTTAATCGGACTCCTCGCTGATATCTCCTATTCTGCTTACTTCAGTTGAATCTAACACCGAAACCTGATGATCAGGCTGATGTTCTCTTTTCAGATCAGAGAAAAAGCCTAAATAATCTGCACATAACTCAGTGTGAAAGCAAATGCCCGGACTTGGAGCTGAGCAGATTTCGTGCCACATTCACTGTGTTGCATTCATTTTACGTTTAAATCTCTTTCATAAGCCGGAAACGGGGCCAGCCTGTGGGAAGATACTTCAAGAGAGGCAGATCAGGAAGACCAAGGCTCACCATGAGGTCATTTTTTCTTTTACTAAACATGCTAGGTACAACTGCTCATACATCCGATAGCATCAGCCATACCTTATAAAAAACAGGATCCGTCCTTTTCTATGTCTCAACATCAGTCCTCAGTGAAAACTAGCTGGTTCTATTTATAGTCCATCCGTCCAGCTTTATATAGGTCAAGATTCCCATCTACACTTCTGCTGTTACACTTCAAGCTCGTAGTACTCCTGCTTCCTCATATTATCTCAGGCATGTTTCTTTATCCTTTATCTCTGGCTGCTTCTATCCTGCAGGCAATATGCAGCTTGAAGGAGTTCTGATAGAATCACTGTTCTAATGCCAAGGCTGGTTTCCTCCGCTCTCTGCAGGATATTTTCACTGTCTTACCGGTTTAGCATAAGGGAGCGAAGCTGCCAGCTGTGTTTGGATTCATTTATGTGGCCGTCAGGTGTTTTCCTTTGTGAGACTCTCCCTGAGGGAAAAGCAGCTGACGCCAACACAACAATCCGTGTTTTTTTTTTTCCTTCATTCAAGGGCTACTAAATTAGGAAAGCTAGGTTTCTCTTTACCTTGGCGTCACATTTCAGATTTTGTTTTAATCAGGGCAAAAAGAAAACCTTTGCTTTGGTCTATTTTTACCCACTTTATCATTAGTATTATTCTAAGCAGAAACTACCTGGAGAATCGGAGGGAATACAATAATACCAGTGGTTCTTTTTCTAAATGTCACAGCTTAATGACACAGACGGGGGTATTTGTCCAAATTAATTAAACTGTGAAAGTACAGCACTGAGCAAAAGTTCTTCCTGCCAAGATGGGAAAACTTTCCTTTAATCTTTTAAAGTGGTCTATTTTTTTATTCTTTAAAATGGTCTTGATCAATAGTTCTCTTGTTCCGTCTAGTCCTTGTACCGGGCCATGAATAAGGAGATAAATAGAGGACAAAAGAAGAAGAATATCAGGCTGAAAAACTAAAGAGTCCAACAAAGAGCTGGCAGATACATCGTCCTTCATTTGATCCTCTATTCTGTGGAAAGTTTCAAATTAAAAGCCCTTTAGGAGGCACCTAAAATATTTATTTCCCTGTCACATTGTGTTATCCTTAAGATATGCTTAAATTTAGATTCTGAAGAATTAAAGAAAATCATTTATTTCTAAAAGAGCCTGTTGATTCAATGCAACGATAACCCTTAGGAGAAATTTGGCTCAAGTAGTGAAATAAATTCAACAGATTTCTCCTGATCAGTGGGGATCTTTCAGTCGAATTAATACTATCTTTCTTCCTTTGTTTAAGTACATAAAAAAAAAAAACTATTTTTAAATGTAAATGCACCTCAGAAACATGAGAGTTATTAAAACCGAACTATGTTAAGCATACAAGCTCTGATTCACAGATAAAGGATACCGTAATACTAATTAGAGAGACCCAGGAAATTTGGGGCTGATTTTATTTATTTTTTTAGTATCTATGTTTGTTTCTGTTGTTTTTTAAAGCGCCAACGTGCCTGTCCTCATTTCTCTTCTCACCCTGGTATATCAGAGATGAAAATGTTGTTTTGTCCAGTTTTGCTCCAGTTAGAGATCAACCATTGGTGAAATATAAGCAACAAAGGCTAAGACACCAGGAAAATGAGAAGAGGGTCCCAGTTATACTGGTCATTTAACCTCATTGACTCTAAAACATCCTGATAGCACCTAAATCTTCCATCAGATCTTGGACAGATCAATGTCTCTATGTGCAAGGGAGGTTTTGTAATAAAATGAATAGGATCAGATAGCTTTTAGCAAGGCTAAGCAAGCTGAAACTGGACTCATAAAAGAATGAAAAAACTCCAACTCAAAAAAGAAAACAACTTCTTCACTGAAGAGTGTGTAGCATCATTGACCTGCTAGCTCTAACATGAGGTGTGATTCTCATTAAGAGAAGATACATTTTTGGTTTTATGACCATCTGGCCAATCAAGCTGTGACTTTATGATGCATTCATTTTCTGTAGTATTTAGAACTATCACCTGCTTTAAAAACAAAATTAAATTGTACTTTTTTATTTTCTTTTTGGTCGAGTTTTCTCACTTTAAATATAAAAATCAAACAGAGGATTTATACAAGAGTTTGATGTTTTATACCGTAATATATAAAAATCTATGAGAGAAGATTGTTGCGCTTCAGGCTGCCTGAAAACAGAAGGCTCCCATACTTTTTCTGCAACATTCAATCATCACTCTGCTGGTTTCTGACCCATCTGCCTTGTGTGGCTCGTCAGAGCCGTTGGTTTAAATAATTCCTATTGAGATCACAGTATATCTTATTTTGACAGCAGTTGGAAAATCTCTTGCAGCTTGTGCATAGTTGCTCATTTTCAGCACTTTCAGCTCTTAGAGGCAATTCAAAGACATTTTTAGGAGGAAGAACAGAAGAAAATTTGTTCCTTTGAATAGTGAAACAAACATCGATTTCATTAGCTTCATCTGTAAAGTAGAGGACTCATGTGAAACCTGAGAGAAATAATTTTTTTATATAATGAATCACTTTACATCGTGTGTTGCTAAATGTTTTTGTAAGTTATAAAAAAAGCCTTCAGAGGAAAATAACTGTTAAGTGGAAGGAGCTTCTTTAAAAGCTAATTATTTCTTAATTGTGCCAAATTCATAGCAGAGATTTTAAGCACATTATTTTTGTCACTCGAACAAAGCTGTCTGATTAAGTGTTGTCATAAAAAGAGACGCCGGGCCAATTAGATTTAAGAGCAAGATGGACTTAGAGGCAGAGAACAATCTGCAGATTTGTCTCCATGCCAGCTCCCACAGATGGAAGCAGCACCAGAGAGCGGCTTCGATTTTCACTAACGCTCCTGTCAGGCCTCTTAAAGTTCCCTCTGAGCAAAGCTGTATTTAAAAGTAAGGAGTTATTACTGCAGAGTGGCCGTGTTTTCAGGAAGTCTCTGTCCTTCAGTGTTGCACCGTTTGCTCCGTAAACCTGCAGCCGGAGCTAAATCAAATAATCTCAGCAGAGATAATATTTACAGACAGTATTTGAGCAGCTGTTCAGTTCATGTTTGTTTCTCTCCAAGGCCTGCTGTAAGTCAGGAGTTTTAAACAGGGCTGCCCTTTATTCTGCCATTAATGCAACCACTGCTTTTTTCCATTAATAGTT
>NW_015150514.1:1205038-1207708 GCF_000732505.1 Cyprinodon variegatus
GTTCTGAAGGCAAAAGGGGGTCCAACCCGTTACTAGCATGGGGTACCTAATAAAGTGGCCGGTGAGTGTATCTGTGATCTTTGTCCTCCATCACTCGTCTCAACAACAGCAGAATAAAAAAGGATTAACAAACTCTATGCATTCAGAATAAAATCTGAATAAAAGTAAAAGTAATTGATTTAGCTGCAGACTAACAGGTCCAGTGTTTCCATGCACAGTGATTTCTATCAGAGGGAATCAGAGCAGATTACAGGGTTCCTCTCTAGCTTGGAGGAAGAAGAGCCTTCAGCGCCTTTCATCTTCGCTGTTGGCTCTTCTGCAGCTTCTGGGTTTCATCTCTTCAGAGGCTCAAATGCTTGGCTGGAAATGGGAGCCTAATGGTGATGGTGCGCACTGTGCAGTGACTGTCTCCCACCTGGAGCTGCTGCCTTCCTGTAAAACCATCGAGAACGAGACTCAGACCAAACTGTTCTTCAGGTGGACATCACTGATGCTCACACTCAGCTGTGACTCCTGGTTGGAAATAAAAACTGATGGAATGCTGCTGGATGTTACAGAAGATCTATCTAACCATGAAGACAGTCCCTTCAGGTTAGTCTGGGGGACGGATCGTGGACCCTCTGCTCTGCCTCCAGAGGGCTGTCTCCCACTGAGTGCGATACATGTTCATCTCCATTTACCTGATTATATAGGGAACATCCAGTCAAAGTCGGGGTGACTTCCTCTCTTTGCTGTGAGGAAGGATGAGGAGACAAGGAGAGGAGTGAACACCTAGACAGGTGGTCAGGGACACAGATTGGTTTCAGAGCGCAGCCGATGTTGGACGTCTGTGAGACATTAAGCACTAACTGCAGCTCTGTGAATCCCACTGCAGAGCCTCCTCAGACTCCCAGTCCCTCCTTCCCTCGCTCCTCTTTCCTCTTGTGTGTGTTTAAAAACTTCTTCCTTGTTCCTCATCAAGATGGATTAGCCCTGAAAGGATCCCCTCTGTTTCCATCAGCATCCCTACATTTTTTCCTCCTCAGGCAGTCATGTGTCATCCCTCCTCGCAGCCAGCTGGAGAGGAATGGAGCACATTAAGGATGGGTCTTTTAAAGTGATCAGACTTGCTGCCGTCATGTGGCAGGGCCATTTCTCTTCATTTTAAAGCTTCTGTCCTTTTGCCAATACTATTGATTTTCTATCATCTCCTTAATCACAAGCGTTGCCATTGGAAAAGTGATTGGCTAGACTCCTCTTCAGTATCTGAGCAGGTCTATTCAGCTCTGTAGAGGATATAGGAGGCCACCATTTGAACAGGAAGATAAAATCTATCCTGTAAACTTGCAGACCATCAGGGTGAGCAGCCCTTTTCGCTGCTGGAGTTTAATTCACCAAGCTGTAGAGCCACAGCTCCTTAAAGGATGAATGTACGCTGCATTACGTTAGAGTAAAACCTTATGGCAGTTGTTTGTTCTTCTCTCAACATCTCCAGGTCCTCAGATGGTGTCTGCACAGCAGGAACAGCTGTAGTGAGTCATCTGAAGATGGGTGAAATGGAGGAGGCTCACCACATCGCCACCGACACATCCTCCCAGAAGGTAAAGCACACTCTGAGCTCCAGGTGGATTCATTCCCTGCTCATGATTCACACTGACCATATAAAAAAAACATAGTTTTTAACTTCAGAGTGTTTTCAAAGAGAAAATGTTTACTGCTAAATATGTGGGGGGTTTTCTACTACAATAAATGTTGTCATTTTTTTTCAGCATTTGATTTTTTTCTCCTAATATCTGAACCCTAATCACCAATTTATAAATATGACTATATTTCATGGGGGCCAGGTTCTCTTAGCTAAATGAAAATGATGAGAACATGTCACTGGACTAACCCTGGACTGTCACCCGACTCTGTTGCTCTCCAAAAGTAAGGAAATTGGGACAGTGAACAAGCAACCTGTTTCTGAGCATTTCTGCAGTCCGAGCAATAAATAATAAGTTTAGAGAAATGGAACAGTGACACAAAAGGCTGAGTAAGGACCCAAAGAGAGATCTTAAAAAAAAAAAAAGCTCTGATCTGCCCGTTTTAGAACTGCAGCGCAGAGGGGCGTCCTGGAACAAACGCTGGACACTAAAGAAGAGGGAATATCAGTTCTAACACCACAGATCTAAAGAACACAGAGGTGACCAAAGTTTTGTTGATCACAAATACTTAGTTTGAGAAAGCAACTAAAGCCGTTTGATGGGTTCTATCTATAGTTCTGTTCTCTTTTAAATGCCTCAATTAGAGCACAACATGCAAAACAAACACACCCTGTGAGAAAAAGTTCAGAGGTTGCTAACTGGGTGTTTAAGCAGAGGGAAGTTCCAAGACATTTCCTGTTCTAATCCATTTCAGTTCAGTTTATTTCTATGCTTCAATTCACATCATGTCACCTCAGGTCACTTTCTAGATCCAGATCAATCAGATCATCAAGTCAGATTAAAGGTTCAACGTTTCTAAGGAAAACCAGCTGATTGCATCCAGTAATTGACTTTGCAGGATTCTCTCCTCCTGGATCAGCAGGTGGAGACGGTAGATGTTTGCTGGCATTGTGGTGTCAGGCTTCAATATATATATATATATATATATATATATATATATATATATATATATATATATATATATATATATATATATATATATATATAT
>NW_015150514.1:1207743-1208945 GCF_000732505.1 Cyprinodon variegatus
TATATATATATATATATATATATATATGATAGGCAAGGCAAGTTTATTGGTGTAGCACAATCCAGTGTTTCTCATGAATTAGATAATAAAATTGAAGCAGAATAAAAGCAAATAAAGACAGAAATGTGAGTAAAACCAATAAAAAGATTGAACCACAACCTTAAACTAATAATAATACCCCAGTTAAAAGACAAAGACCTTCAGGAGCAAAGCATGATGTCTGCTCATTAGATCCCCTCTGCTGATCCTGGGATTAGACCAGCACTGTTCATACTCTCCAGGACGATTAAACACATTTAGGTGAAGCCTAATGAGGATTTAAATGTAGTGTAGACATTTAACGTCTCTCTTCCAGCTCTTTGTTTGTCTGAACCTAAATATTTCCTGCAGCCACTGCCTTTCTTATGAACTTTAATGCAGCTCACTACTCTGTATTTAGGGTCAGATGTGACTCAAAGAATCAATTATTGCCTTTGGCACTACGGAGCATTTCCTGGTTAGGAAAGATTTCTTATTTTCTAGAGGCCCTTTCCCATTTCATGATGTCACCCTAGAGCTGCAGTAGAATGCAGTGTTGGGTTATTTAATAATGTTGTTAGTTTTTTATTGAAAAAGTATTGTAACTAATTCCTTTTCACACATCGGAAGCACCGTTATGTTACTTAGCGTCTAACTCAGTCAAGCTGCTTCTACTCTGGGAGAGACTTTAACTGCAGGGAGGAGCTGAGATAGAGGCACGACTCTGATTGGCTGATCAGTGCGTTAAACACACACTGAGAGGAGGCAACTGGTTTAATGACAGCCAGTGTGCGAAATACCTATCAATATTTGGGGGGTCCCCCACTCCCGATTGTTTCGCAATACCAATATAAATTTTCTATAACATTTCAAAGTCAAAGTCAGCTTTAATGTCAATTTTTCAGATTCACCAGACATACAAGGATTCGAGAGGAAGTTCGTTTCTCATTCACCACCAGTGAAACCAATAAAGTGCCCAGGCACAACAGATAAGATCAGTTCCTAATACTAAAATTTAAACATTCAATTTCACAATAAAATATAAAATGTACAATAATATAAAATATGCAATACTTATGCTAGTGCAAAAAGGCAGATGGTAATGGCAGCAGAAAAATTATTATTATTATTACCAATTATGTATGATATATTTGTGACAGTTACAGTGACCTGTTCCGCGTTGC